>NW_028301594.1:4723125-4876979 GCF_987345545.1 Pholcus phalangioides
TTTACCTGAACTAGAAATATTAGTAAAATATTTCAATATAAAATGCTAGCAGGCACATTATATATATGCTAATATTTTCCACTAAAATGTGCTTTATTTTTTTGTTAGACAAGAACATTTTTTTCGAACAACACTAATTCACATGTCTGAAAACTTTGTGTGTCCCTCAACACTTAGTTACATAGGGTGTTCTGTCAATGCACCGACAAACTCAGAGGGTTGTTAGTAGCCATCGAGAGGGTGAAAATCGCGAAATTCAGGCTCTGAGTCCAGAGGAGACGAAAGGTGGACATCAGTTGATCGCCGAATGAGTTCTTGGGTCGGAGAATGCGTCACTCTAGAACGCGTGCTCGCCATATCTGACTGACGTAAGCAGCGCCGCGAAACGCATTCGCTGGGTTGGATCGCGCGCTGCGGACGACGTAAATTAGCGGTATTGCGGTAATAAACAGTGAGTTGTATGTTTTAATGAGTATCGTGATGGCTGACTGCACGAATGAGGAATACGCTGATATGCATCTGATTTACGGTCGAACAGATGGCAATGGGCGCTTAGCACAGTGGATGTGCCAACAGCAATATCCGATGAGGCGTTGTCATCACCATACTACTTTCATCACAATCTCTCGAAGCATACCTGGTATCTTCGAGCGCGTCCGGGAATCGTTTTTGCGTCGCTGTAGACTACGCAATGACGTCCGCGGCCGCCACTTCCAACAATTCTTGTAATAATTGATCAAATAAATCTTTTTGTAGTTATTATTGTACTTTTTTTTTTGTCGTTCCAGCGTGACGGCGAAACCTGCATGAGTCTTTCGTGATTGTCACCCTCTCACCGTTGTTTGCGACACCACGTTCCATTGAAATTTCTGTTCCTCTTGATGCCTACTAACAACCCTGTGAGTTTGTCGGGCGATTAACAAAACACCCTGTATACTTTAACACGAGGATTTTTTTTTAATTAAAATTACTTTTTTTAAAAATTTATGACACAGAATATGGGTAATCTTTGGTGATTTTTCAAAAATTTACATGTTGTTCAAGTTAAAGTTCGAGGGGGAAAAAAAAAACCAACAATTAAAATCCTAAAAGTTCGAGTTAAATTGTATAAAAATATCCATATAGTGTCGGAGAGAGAGAAAAAATTGAGTTCCTTAAAGGAACAGAAAAATTTTAAATGTTCCCTAAAGAAAGAGATTTTTCCCCATAAGGATTTTTTCGTAGGCATGGGAAGCCAAAGATCATGCCCCAACCCCCCACTTAATCCGATTCGACTCCCCAATACAGGCCAATGAATAATCATTAATTGAATACATAATTGGATTGGCTTGACGAATAATTGAAATAACTAGGCTTGACAGATGTCCACTGAGAGAAAAGACATGAAAATTAGATGGTGATATGCACAGTGAAACCCCTAACTTAACGGTCACCCGTTTTACTGCCAAGTAAAAATATCCCGCTAAAGCCCGATATAAATAATGTATTTCGAAGCAATGTGTGCTGAACAGTCACCCGTAGTCACGGACACCATTTTCATCATTCGTTCTATTGGACTAAATCCCCTGTACAGTGACGTATTTACGGGGGGGGGGTCCTTAGCGGGCTATAACCCAGGCGGAAAGTTCAGGGGGGACAGTGAATTGGAGGAGTTGGTGGCCAAGAAAGTTAGTAGAATGGGAGGAGGGCTACGAAATTTTTATCACTCAATAACTCCAACTCTGCCCAGACAGCAAGGGACTGGTCAGTGAGTGACCAAAAGAGTGACCTAATCAGTTTGCAAGCATGTAAGTAAGCAAAAAGTGACCAGGGCGAGCGAGGAATCAGGTCAGTGAATGATCTAGAGCGTGTGCAAGTATGTGAGTGATCAAACCGATGTGTAAGAATGTGAATGGCCAAAAAAGTGGCTTAGAGTGAGAGCAAGCATGTGGATGACCAAACGAGTGACCTACAGAGTGAGGAATCAGGTCAGTGAGTAACCTTAGAGCATATGCAAGCTCATGAGTGACCGAAACAGTGTGCAAACATGTGAATGACTAAAAGAGTGACTTTAGACACACACACAGTATACTTGCAGGAGTAGGGGGGAGGCACAGGGTGGCGAATTCGAGAAAATTGTAGTCAAAAAGTTAGACTAGAATGGAGAAAGGTGGTAAATTCGACACGCGGCAAACCTATAAATGCGCCTCTGCCCCCGTACGAAAGCCAACTGTTGCAATTTTTGTCCAAATTATGCTAACTTGATGGCAGCTCAAGTTCTAATATTTTATTTCCTTTTTAATTGAATATAGCAGGACGACGCATTTGCCAACTGTACCCTTTTTTTGTAGTATATTCAATGATTATAGATGAGATGACCATCTTCAGTGACGTCACGAGCTTCGCGCGGAGGCCTTCTGCAATAGATGATGTTGCCCTAGCCCACTAGATTACAAAGGCAACGAATCTCAATCTTTGCTCTCGTGTAAATTGAACGAAACCGTACGCAGCCGGCTGGACCTAACGTCCTAGAGATAGGCCTCCGCACGGGTTGCCATAAACATCATTCATACTACCTAGAAAATTTGGCACTTTTTGAAAAACCGTATCCCATTTCGCTTCTTCTTATTTTGGCGTAGAATCTACCTGACTGGCTCACAAATACAGCATAGTGATTGGATGTGGGGCCACAGGCGGAGATAGACTTGGAAGTCTGGGGGCACGATTATGATGATGTCAATTATATATACATTATATATACATTAGATCAGTCTACCCCCCTCCTTTGCCCACCACGCCCCCCCCCCGTTTCTCCGCCCACGTGTGAGGGCATAGAAATCGCCAATTCTGAGCCCGATCATTTCTTTTCCGCACAACGATGATACTGGCACGAGCAGAGAATTCCCCCCCCCTGAATATTCTGAGGGGAAAATGGACTACTTACTGACGTCACAAGCAGCGTGCGGAGGCCTTCTATCTCTAGGACGTGCTGGGAGAAAAAAAAAATTCCCTGCTCGTGCCACAGTGTCATCGTTGTGCGGAAAAGAAAAGATCGGGCTCAGACTCGGCGATTTCTATGCCCCACATCCAATCACTATGCGATACTTTTGAGCCAATCAGGAGGATTCTACGCCAAAATAAAGAAGAAACGAAATTGGATGCTGGGTTTCAAAATGCGGCAGACTTTATAGATAGTCTGAATGACGTTTATATCAACCCGTGCAGAGGCCTTCTATCTCTAGGAGGTGCTGACCTAACTCGGGCTAAAGCTCACAACTGCTGCCACTGCCACCAGATGGCGACTTATCCGAGGATAATACCACTCCGCTATCCATATGAAGGTGTTTAACAGCGGGCTGATGTGCGAAAATGAATTTAGTAGAGAATTGCAAGAATCGCACACCAAGTGAGAAGACGTGGGTTCGATTCCCCACAAAGGGCGGTTGAATTTTCTTTCTTTTCTAAATGCCAGCTGTCGAAAAACCTTCATACGGATAGCGGAGAGTGACATCATCCTTGGGTAAGAAGCTAATCTAGCTAAAACCATTTCACATTTCTCTAACACACAGATAGGAAAAAAAAGAAATTTTCCATGGAAAAAAAATTGTACATGTTTCAAGATGTGTGAATAAGAAGAAAAGAAAAAAAGCGAGGTAATCGGGTAAATTATTGTCCAATTGTGACCGTGGGTATTGTGTCAGTGACATACCAAAGGGGGGTAAAAAAATGTCAAAACCCAAACAAGAAAATACGGCACGCGAATGAAAACACATGATACGCACACGCATCCCCCACAAGAGTATATCTTCTTAGGAATGCATTCATCCACCGCGTAACACCAAGAATTTACGCAGTGGCGTGCGACGTCAACGTCTCATTCCAACGACAAAAGAATGCACACACACACACAAAACAAAAAAAAGGATAAAAGAAAGCAACTCATACAAAACTTATGTTATATAAATAGAGAAAAGACGAGGAGAGAAATGAAAAATAGTTCTTTGAACTTTTATTATGCCCCAGGTCAGCGGTTTTCACTATTTTTTTTCTTCTCTTTCTTCTGTATCAAGTAGAAATAGATATTTTGGAAGTATATGGAAAGATAACTATTACGTAAGAAATATTGTTCACAGATGAATAAAAGATATTCGGGAAATCTCGAGAGATTCGTGTTTTTGTTGTTTTGTATGGACTAGTAACCTCCATGATTTCAAATGGACTTAGATCCGGAGCAGTTCCGGAGAATCATGGACTAGAGATTTCCTAATTTTTTGGGAATGGAATTGGAAATTTGGGTAAAGAAACAATTTCATCGTTTCCGGTTTTTATTTTTTAATATCTAATAAAAAATATCACAATTTCAGGTAAAAATTTCAGGTCACAATTTCAGCAGCCAAAAAAAAAAAAGACCAGAGAAAAATAAGTTTTTGTAGAAATGCCACGGTTTGCTTAGACGCCGCCGTTTTTACGGCAAAATCATATTGTGGTTTTCATCATTCAAGAATTAAAGACTGGGAATTGTCACGGCAAAAGGATGGGAATTCTCACAGCCAAGGTTCGAGAATTTTCACAGAAAAGGATTGTTAATTCTCACAAGAAATTATTGAGAACTGTCACAACAACAAATTAGGAATTGTCACAGCAAAAGACTGGAAATTCTCACAAGTAATTATTTGGAAGTGCCACGGCAAAAACATTGGGAATCGTCACAACATAGTATTGAAAATCTTTAAAACAAAATATTGAGAATTGTTACAACAAAATATTGAGAATTGCTGCAGTAAAATATTGAGAATTGTTGCAACAAAATATTGAGAATTGCTACAACAAAATATTAAGAATTGCTGCAACAAAATATTGAGAATTGTTGCAACAAAATATTAAGAATTGTTGCAATAAAATATTGAGAATTATCGCAACAAAGGGTTAGGAATTGCCACAACAAAGTATTGGGAATTGTCGCAAAGTATTGGAATCGTCACAACATAGTATTGAGAATCGTTAAAACAAAATATTGAGAATTGTTACAACAAAATATTGGGAATTGCCACAACAAAGTATTGGGAGTTTTCGCAACAAAATATTGCGAATTCTCCCAACAAAGAATTGATGAACGATTGCATCCGCAGCTGAGGCAGCACTAACTCAAGTAGTAAAAACCAACACATTGAAAAAAACCAAAAACTTTGCAACTTCACCGGAATATGTAATTTGTAAAGAACTTTCCCCGGCACACCGTAAAATTACTCGGCACGTGTAGAATCTGCATAACGTGAAATATACACGTTGCCAAACTCGGGAAGTCATTTCCAAATTTTAAGCGCATAAAGGCGCGAATATTCTATTAGAAGTTGCCCGTGAACTGAAATATTCTCATTAAAAAAATAGATCGATTTCCTTCATCGGACTCATATCGACTCATTGATCCGAACGACATAGTCATCATAAAAGTTTATTTTTTTTTATCCTGGAACTAGGGAATGAGGTCTCGTCTATTTAAAAAGTCTTCGGATGTGGTGAAAAGTTTTGTTCATCTTCATAAGAAAAAAACTTTTTCATACTTATTTTTCTCGAGTTTATTAATAAATATATAGCCCCCCCCCCCCACTCCCGCTTTGCTATGGACTCGGCGTCGCGAAGTCACGACTGGGAGAGAAGAGGCAAAAAAACCTTGAAAATAACTTCGAGTAGTTTTTTTTCCCCACACACTCCGGAGAATTTATTTTAGCTGAATGGAATGAGAAGAGAGGGTCCTTCTTAATAACCTCGTTGGCAGATGCGATGCTGAAAAAAGAGTTGCATGCGTACATATTATATATATATATCTGTTAGAGAATCTTAACCCGGTCAGGGTCTGGAAAAATGAAATGCATAACAAGGAGATAAAACTCATCTCTCTCTCTCGCTCTGGTTTTACAGGAAAGTTCATTAATTATGTAAGTTTTTCGGTTGTTTGTCATTTTACATTATACAGAGAATTTCGTGGTTGCAAAAAAATGAAGCTATAGGCGTGAATCTTGCAGCTCTTCATTTATTGATTCTATCATTATTTATTTATTTATTTATTGATCACATCTAAGCTATCTTTTTTAGTCAGGAATGATCAAGAAACTGTTTAATCTTAATTGTTCTCCATCTGCTCATCATATCAGTATTCACAAAGACCTGTATCTATCGTAGAACGTAAACTCCGTTAAAATGCTGTTAAACACAGTAAAAATATCCAACGCACATCCAGATATTGATTATTCATCACCAAAATACCGAAAAGGTATTGGCATAAGCTAAGGAAATGGCCTACGCTGATGATTCTTCAGCTGTTTATCACCAGACCCAGATGGATTATAAACCAGGAAAATATCCTACATTGATTCTTTAGCTGCTCATCACCTTACCCAACAATAGATAGTATAAATCAAGAAAATAGACTGCACTAATGGTTATTTAGCTGTTTATAGCCAACATACCCAACAAAGTGCAGTACTGTGTAAACTACGAAAAAAGCCTATGGTGATGAGTCTTTTGAACCGGACCAAACAATGAATTCTTTAGACTATGAAAATAGCTTATATTGATGATTCTTGAACTGTTCATCTCCCGAACCAACAAAGTATATAAACCAGGAAAATATCCTACATTGATTGATTCTTTAGCTATTCATCACCGTACCGAACAATGGATTGCATAAATTAGAAAAATATCCTGCACTAATGATTATTCAGCTGTTCATCGCCAACGTACCCAACAAAGTATCGTGTAAATTATGAAAATAGTTTAATGTAGTTAGTGTTTAATATATTTTAATAAACTATGAAAATAGTCTACGCTGTTGATTTTTTAGCTGTTCATCACCAAACTCAACCATGGATTGTACAAACCAGGAAAATATCATGCGCTGATTCAACTGTTCATCACCTTTATACTCACACACACATACACACAACAAAATATTCGTTTATTTATTTCTTTAAATATTGTTGACAAAGACCTTTTAAAGACAATGCGTTTCATTGTGACACAAATAAACTAGCAAAATAGCCTACGCTGAGGGTTTTTCACCAGTATACTTAACAATGAATTGTATAAACTAAGGAAAGACCCTACGCATAATTCTTCAGCTATTCCTCACCGGCATATCAACAACGGATAGTATAAACTAAGAAAATGATGATTCTTCAGCTGTTCATCACCGACATTCTTAACAATGAACTAGTAAAAATTGTGGGAAAACACCCAACACTGATGATTCTTTAGCGGTTCATCACGCCGTACCCAACAACGGATTATATAAGTATTGTATATTATGCCCATCTGGGAGCAGTTTACAGATGCCAATCTTGATGATTTGTCAGCTGATTATTCGCTTCCATATCATCATTAGGTGAAAAAAATAAAAAATATATATAAAACCCCTTGCTGCACACTTATCGGTGATGAACATTTGAAGTAACATCGCGATTGAATTGGTTCATTCTGTTTCCATGAATAGGCATCATCGCAGTTGCGGAACCTTTACAACTAATATTTCTTAAGCCATGTTGAGTCAGTAACCCGATCAATAATATCAAAATGAAGAATAATTTTTTCTCACTTCCAGGGAGAGAAAAACCAGGAGAATATGCATAACTCTTCTCCCCGTACCACCACACACTCACATACACAAAAAAATGAAAACCGAATTTTCGGGTGAATTTGCATAAAAAATAAAATAAATTCTTGACGGTTTTACGGTGAAAAATCTACGAAATTGGATTTTCTCGTGGAGAGAATGGCGACGGCGCCCGAGAAACAAATCCCTGAAATATTCAGCTTTGGAGAGTTTCTACCCCTTAAACGAAGTTTTCCCCCCCCCCCCCAAAAAAAAAAAGAAATAAAACAGTAAAAATGGAGAATTATAATCTAGTTTTCTTTCATCAGATATTTCTCTTTCTAAGCTGATGCGGTTTCATATTTATATATATTGTTCTTTTCTTATTTTGTGCTATTATTTGGTTCCGATGAAATTGAAGTTATATTTGATGAGTTTATGCGCGTGTTTGGAAAAAAATAAATCTCTCTCCGGGAGAAAATTGGATAAAAAGGAGAGATTTCGGGCAATATTCTAACGCAGAATCAGATAATACCCAAATGAGCAATTTTTTTCCGCTTTTACGTTACAGAACTGTTATGTATTGGTGTACAGGGTGATTCAGAACTATCGGGTCAAACTTTAAGACAATAATGACGCATTAACGTTACTAGTTATGGTGACGAGTCTCGTATACCCTCTTTACCACAAAAAAAATGCCCAGAAAGCACGTAAAAGCGTAGAGGTTGGTGATATGGGATGTGATCGAATTCACTGGAGCGGAAATGTAGTGCCTGATGCTCAACCCATGGCCCGCTCATCAAATGTGGCCCTCGGAGTCATCTGATGTGGCCCGCGACCTCAAACAAAATTTTGTAAAAGTGAACTAAACGACATATTTACAGATCGCTTTAGTGACCCCCGGCACATTTACCGATCACTTAAGTCATCCGTGGCACATTCCCAGATCACATAAGTGATCAGTGGTACAGTTGAAGATCACCAAGTGGCACGTCTGCAAATCAATGAAGTAGCCTGCACTCTCCTAAAGGGTGACCAATTCTGCATTTCACAGTGAAAACACGCTTGGTTAAAATCATCATGCTGGAAACACGTGCGCTTTCGGAAAGCTAATCGCATATCCTCCAGCCTATGCATAAAAAAAACGGCACGGTACTTGCTATTGTTGAAAATCTGCTAAAAACTTTCCAAAAGCACCCTCTACCACCTTTGCAAACGTATTTAACCCGCGAGTTTAATGACTAAAATGTTTGTGTAGGTGCACTATCGACCTCCTTAAGGTTAGGCCCAACAGTCTTGAATCACTCCGTGTATTGATCGCGATTCTTTTATTTCCATGATCATCATATCAGACGTTTTTTTAGATAAAATCAGAATAACCTCAAGAGCAGCTGTTCTCAACCTTTTTGGACTCGCGGAGCCCTTTTCAGTATATAATCTCTATCGGGGATCCCTGTTTTACTCGAGGAGCACTTTTTGCATATAATTTTTATGGTAGAACCTTGTAGGCCTCTCATTTTTTATTTATCTGTCAAAGTTACTGATTTGTTTTATTTTCCTCGAGTCGCCGCGGAGTCCCTGGAAAGGGTACACGAACCACCGGTTGAGAATCGCTGCTCAAGAGCATAATTGGCCCCGTAAAATGGCGCTCTGGAGCCATCCAACCAGACCGGTAGTATTGCTCTCACCCATTGATATACTACAAGCTCTTGCCTCTTATCCAACCACCTTGGTGCCATCAAATTAGTTCAAACACAAAGTTCCCAATATAAAGAATAATTTTATTGACATGTATAGAGAATTTTATGCCCGTTCTATTCAGAACTGTTCAATATAGGAAGATGTCAACTTTTCCGAAATTATTCAAGTAGATGATCATACTTTTAGAACTACTTCCCCAAACACCAACTCTGGCCATATCGCTGTATTGCAATTTACTGCCATTAGTGAGATGGGTTGGAAGTAAAGGCGCTGTCTATCGGTGGTCGCCTCGAGTTCGTTAAGGAAAATATCTTATCTATATCCTCCCTTGGGTTCGAACCCGGGACCCTGACAACAACCTTCACGATGGCAGACGAGCATCTTACCACCATGCCACTCGCGCCATGTACTTTTAGAACTAGAACTAGGAACACAGACAATTATCAGCTTCAATCTGCCAGAATATTAAGATTTCTTTAGCAAAGAATGAAGGGAAAATAATCCCTTTAGAGGAGGCAGATGGTGTCCAACGGGATCTGTGGCAACAAATTAGAGATAATCTCCAGTCTATCAATATCTTCTCTTGTCTCATCTGAGTGTCCTGTGCACCTGGTAGTATCCATGCCGTATGCATGTACGTCCAGGGTTTACGGCCCTCAGTAAAATGAATCCAACCACCTCAAGAAGAAAAAAATGAAATGCCACGAACCACCAATACTAGCTAGCTAGTATTGGTGGTGGAGCTAGTGTACTAGTTCCTTTATTAGTTCCGGCACTTGAACGAGCGTATAGTTACTGCGTGTGATCCAATACCTTTGATACCCAGAGAATTCCAGAAAGAGTTATGCCCAGTTGGTCATGAAAATACGACATCGACATCAGAGAAATGCATATACATGGTTATGGCCACATGATAAGAGAGAAAACAAGAGGGAAAAGAATGAAAGATCACTCACCATTTATGTTGGGCCCAGTGACGAAAACCCAGAAGTCGATAGTTTTTTCCTTGCCGAGTTGCTCGTAGTCCCACGGCTCCTTCACTTTAACTTCACCGTTTGGATCGACGTCGACCCACTTGATTGGGCTCTCAATTTTGTACGTTTCCTGGGGATGCTTTTTATCCAATTGGAACATTACCCTACCGGGTTTCGAACCGTCGGTTTCCTTGTATTCGTAACTCTTGGTCGGCCTAACACTTCTCTTCGATCTCTTGAGAAACACGTCGTTAGACTCCTCACTGAGAACATCGATCGATTCCTCCAGGAAATCGAACTCCTCACTATACACTTCGACGTACACTGATATCGGCAGGCTG
The DNA here is from genome assembly GCF_987345545.1 of Pholcus phalangioides. Classification (NCBI taxonomy): domain Eukaryota; kingdom Metazoa; phylum Arthropoda; class Arachnida; order Araneae; family Pholcidae; genus Pholcus; species Pholcus phalangioides. The sequence continues at coordinate 4,733,709 of NW_028301594.1, forward strand.
TACCTAGGAGGCTTCCGGTTGTCTGAGGCCACGACATTCAGCTTGTAGGTCTTCAACTCCGGTGTGGCTATCAGCAGGATCTGGCCCGTCTTGGGAACGATGGCAAAGACCGGGTGTCTATTGCTCAGGTGATAGACGGTCTTGTCTCCATCCGGGTCGTAGGCGCTGACGTTACCAATGATGGAATAAATCTCCATATCCTCGGGAATACTGAACCTGTAGGAACTGCGTTCTGGCTGTGGCGCGTTATCGTTGACGTCTTCAACTTTGACGACGACGCGGGCCTCGGCGCTGTTGGAATCGTGCACGTCGGTCGCTTTGATGACAAGCTCGAACGCGTCCTGTCTCTCCCGGTCCAACTCGTGATTCGTCTTGATGTGGATCCCTTGGGTCTGATTGGCAGGCTGGACGATCGAGAACGAGTCGTCGTCGTTGCCGGAAACGATGGTATAAACCACTTGGTGATCCAGCTCGCTGGTGACAATCATATCGCCGAGACCGTCCACGAAGCTACCAGCTGGTTCGTTCTCGGCGATGGTACCCTCGTAGCTGTCGCGACTGAACCTTATCATGTTTCTGCGGTGGACGACGTGGACGACGACCGTCTGCTCCTTGGTTCCGTTTTGAGCTTCTTCTTTGACGACGAGGGTCACTGGCGGCGCGTCCACCAGGTGACCGAGATCCGAAGTTGGCATGAGCAGGCCGTCGTTGAGTACGGTGAAGAAACAGGAGAACTCGTTATCCAACAGACTGAAGGCCTGGCCCCACGAATGAAGCTTCGTGATACCGTATCCGGGGTACGCGTCGTGAGGCACAGCCACGCGTACCACGTTCGTCTCCGAACATTGCGCGACGGCCACCAACAACAAGTAAAACAACAGAAACTTCGACTTATTCATAGTTGGACACAAACTTCTTATAATTTTTCTTCTTCTTCTTCTCTCTTCTTTCGATTCGTCAACGCACAAATCAATTTACCGCGCCTTTGGCAACATGATTTAAATCCTTCTTGATTTATTATTATTATTTTCCCTTCTGTTCTTTGTTTTATTTAATTCGACATCCGGTATGGCTGGGCTTCCAGAAGCCCGTAAATTTGAGCCGCACCTATGATAAGAAACATAAAACATATATAAAAACAAGGCTATTTTTCTCTCATTAATAACAGAACTGGCATGACAGTTATAAAATACTTTTATAACATATATATATACGTAGTATTCATATATCTATTTTATCTATAAAATCATGCTCAAACATACTACTACAATCATAAATCGTTTCTAGTTCTTGAGTTGTGTATGAAAAGTATGATGTTCATGTAAAGAATATTCATGCATGGTGATTACAATCTATTGTCAGTGCTGGATGTTGGTAGATGTAAAGGGTGCGATCGCACCGGGCCGTAAAACTGGATTGTAACGACGTGAATACGTATTGCATTTCGACTTCAGCTGCTTCACAAAACCATAGCTCGAAATTCTATCGATCTCCGCAAGTGGAAAGCTTGAAATTTTGTTAATCTGTGTAGATATAGAGGAAAAATAAATGCCTCGCATCTTTTATTTTGTAACAGGCACGTATATGGGGGGAAGGAACGTATGCACGTTTTTCAACGAACCCATGGCCCCAGATCTTTGAGTACGGCCCGGATCTGTGACAAGGGCCCCATTCAGACTACGATTTTTAGCAAACTCTTCATACTGATTTTCAAGAGCATTTATAGAGTTTAAAAATTTGAAAATGCAGTATATATAACCGATCAATGGCCCCCCTCAAGACTAGAGTTAGTTTCTCTCGTGTAGGAGCAATAGTCTTGATAGCATTGCGAGTCGTCAGGTGAAGAGATTATCCGCTGGTGGAGGCCTCTATCAGACTGAAAGTGCGAGCCCCTACAGCTCAAAGTCTTGTAGTATGACTTAGAAGAGATTAGTTCATTTTACATATTGTCTCGTTAACATGAGGCTCCTTAACCACCTGCAATATCCAGCAAGCCTATGCCTTAAGACGGTCCTGTACGGTGGAAAATTTTTTGATGGCCTCTCAAGACGTTTAACGGAATCCAAATTTTATTTCGAATCCCGTTATTTTCGATGGATATACAGGGTGTCCTGTAAGTGCTAATGCGGCCTTTATCTCATTAACCACCAGTCGTAGAGATATGATTTCAATTTAAAAAATGCTCAAAATGTGTTGAGAAATCACCCTGTATCTGTTTTGAGAGTGAAAATACAATGCGTCACAAGAAAAAAAAATCTAAATTTTCATACGGTCCCCCATCCTATAACTTCCAATTAGAAAGTTGTTTCCCCGTTTTAAAAAAAAAATCGCGATTTTAAGTACAATATTCACGGCGATATTTTAATTCAAAATCGGAGAGAAGTTGGGAAATAACAGCAAAAACTCTACGGACGGACACACACACACAACACTCCTCTCCCTCATTAAAGCTGTCCTTTTCCCACACAACTTTTCTCCCCGATTTTTTTCCGATACCTCAGTGAATATTGCAGCTAAAAACATAGGATCTCTTTTATTGGACTCAGAAGAGACAGGGAAACAACTTTCTAACTGGAAGTTAGAGGACGGGGAGACTGTAAAAATTGAGATTTTATTATTTTGTGACACACTATATTTTCACTCCCAAAACTGGCAATAGTTAATCCTGAATGGTTCGGTGTATATTTGAATATAAGTGGCAAATACATGGTCAAAAAACCATTATGTATAGCAATTCTTTTTCTTATTTTATTTATTTATTTATTTTATTTTTTGGAATTTTAGAAAGTGCATCTTTTGTCATTTCAGTATAAAATACGGCCATTTTTATTACTAGAAAGAGTTTATTCATCGTCTGTGTGTCATTTTTGAAGAGTTGCTGAAGTTTTACGTATTCGGAGATTTAAAAAATTGAATTAAATTGAGAGAGATGAAATTGGAAATAAAATTCAAGGCAACAACTATTCAACTTTGCTAAGCAAGACTTCTGTTTATAGATAACAGTAGAACAAACGAAAACTACAAATATTGCTCTAAATTGGCCATTGTAACTAATTAAAAATTCCCCTCTAATTAATTAAATCTTGGCGTTGATTTATTGTTTCATTTAAAAAAAATTCTAGCAGCACCCATTTCTATTTTCATTTACAAGAAAAATTTCGTTTAATACGTTTTTATGGGGGTGAACCATAAAAGAGAGTTTAAAGTTTTAAATTCCAAATTATAGTTGTTTTTTTATCATGAATGACAATATAGTGTTTCAAAATTACATTAGTATAATCACCATTCTTTTTTCTACTAACTTTAACGGATGACATTTTCCTGTATATTTTCTTTCATGTTTTAGAAGACATTGGTGATATTAATTAAAGATAATGGCCATATCAAAGCATACTTTTCTATTGCTATTTAATTACTTACATGATTATCATGGTACAATTTTTTTCAAATAGTTGTTTCAATTTTCAACTGATATCGTTCGTTCTCAAAACAGTTTCTGAAGATAATCTAGATCAGGGGTTCCTAGAGAGATTTCAAGTTGGGGGGGGGGGGGGGGAGTCGTCTTTCATTAAAAAACAATTAACTCTAATTTACTGAATATAAGTATGCAAAGAGGTTAGTGGACATCATTTTAATGGTAAGGGCCCTTCATGTTATTTTTACAAAGGGTCCGCGTAGAACAAAAAAAAATTTAAGAGCCCCTAGACTAAGCGAATCAGTAGTGGTCGTTGGTCAGACCAATCAAGGATAATGCCGGTCAGTAATCATTACGGTCAGTGCTTTACTTGAATCGATTGCCTTGAAATATTTTTTTCCCAAGATTCTTTTACCTGATATCGCAAAAAATACTCTTCACTCAGCTCAGTTTTTATTTCAGAACTTAAGATTTAAGCTTAAGCCATGTTTAAGTAGTCTGTCTGCTTAAGGGGCTAGATTTTCTGTAATAAAGTTTATAATCAGCGGCATCTTAGCGCGTGGACCATCAAGGCCCCTCTTAATGATACTCAAAGATTTCTATTCATTCTGTGAATTTACTTTTTCATTTTTTACTTCAATGTATCATTTCATTTTGTTATGGCAGTTCGATGAAATGTTTTATCACTGAAACACATCTATTCATAAAAGTTGAAAAGGGCCCAAAAGAAAAATATATATATAACCAGCCTCGCTTAAATGGATAACGAATAGACGCATACCCAGCTTAAATAGATAAATTTCATAGAGAATGTTTAAGTTTTCTGCTTAAAAATAATAATTTCAACTACTATATTACACTTCACGCTTCAATATACATCAAACACTATCCACATAATGTTATATTCAATAAAACACTTTTTAATCAATGGAAATATGTCACTAATGTTTAAAAAAAGAAGAGAAATCTAGAGTAGGTACTGGGCTTAAAAGTATTCAAACGGTCTTCAATACGCACATTTAATTATTTTATTTTTGTTCTTTGTTGAACAAGTAGAGGGCACTAACTTTCCTCTAACTTTATGAAAAATACAAATCTTACGTATTGTGATCATTGTAATTAAATATAATTCTTTTCTTATTCCATTTTGATGACTGTTTTATTCGATAAGCTTTACTAATATTGATCCTTCATCAGTTTTCAATATACAAACTATACTAGTGTTGTAAAGTAGTAATTGAATTGTTCCCCGCATAATCGGATATTGTGTAAGTCAGAATCGTTGATATCCGTTTAAGCGGGCTGACTGTATGTATTTTTGCCCTTGGCCATATAAAATCTAATACTACGGTTCTCCGTGCTTGGACGTGAGATATAATAATTGAAATGTTTTTCTATGCCAATCAAGTGGATAATAATAATTATTTATCAACAAATATCAGATACATATTGACGCTAACATGAAGTTATTCTTAACAAACGATATTCAATGAAAAATATTCCAATATAATTGATAAAAATAATGGATGCAACAAAAAAGAATTAATATAACTTCATGAATTTTTTTTTACAATTATTTACCAAGAAAATTACTGACAATAATGACCATAACAATGAACAATTTTAACTAATATCCACTTCTTATTATCTTTATGATCTTCATGCTTTGTTATTCTTAATCAAGTGAAAGTCAAGTCACCAATGACATGCTAATCGATAAAATATTATGTATATTAAGTCCAGCAAACATAAATATCAGATTATAATGTAATTATCTCTAAAATATACGGGAATAGTGACCAAAGGTATTAAATCACGGAGAAACATGAAAAAGAATTCAGAGAGATTTTTGGTGAATGGACTAGTTAATAAATTTTATTCACGTAGTAAATTGACTACCATTCAAAATTTAATAAATTTCAAGTTTTCGATCAATATTAATGTGATTGAATAAAATATTCTACAGTGATAATTTGGATATTTTAATGAGTAACTGAAGTGAGGATGTGATACACAGTAAATACCTGACCGGTATTTAGGCTTTCCCGTGTAATCCCCCTAGATGATAGGAAGGTTACATTTTTACCTTGACTATAACGGCCATAACACAGAATTTATCTAACCAATGTCCATTTCCGATTATCTCTAGTCTTCAAGTCAATAATGACATGATAATCGATAAAATTTCACGTGTCACAAATACAAAAATAAAATTAGTAATATACAAGTCTTATCGCTCAAATAATGACCAAAGTTATTGAAATCACATTGGAAGCACCTATCAGAGGTTTTGGGTGAATAAACCGGTTAATAAATTTGCTTACACAGCAAATTGACCATCATTCAAGACCAAATCAATTACAAATTTTCTATCAATATCAATGTCATCTATATATAATAAAATACTCCAGTATAATTTTTTTTTTCAATTCGGGCATTTAAATGAGTAACCGAAGTGAGAATGTGACACTGTGTATACATATCCTCAGGCTTTTTCGCGTAATACCTCGATGCGAGGAAACCTACATTTTCACGTTGGATATAATGACCATAACAAAGAATTTATCTGACCAATGTCCACTTCCGATTATCTTTAGGATCTTCATTGCCGTGTTATTCCTAGTCGGTTGAAAGTCAGTCTTCAAGTAAATAATGGCATGATAATCGATAAAACATCATATCTTCAAAGTCGCAAATACAAAAGTCATATATTATTTATATATATATATATATATATCAGTCTTATCTCTAAAATAATAACCATAGGTATTTAAATCATCATGGAGAAGCATTAGAAATTTTCTGGTTCAACGGGCCGGTTATTAAGTTTATTTACACAGTGAATTGACTCCACTCAAAGAGGTAATCGATTTCAAATTTTCGATCAATATCAATGTCATTGAATGAAACATCCCACCGTGATAATTTAGGTATTTTAATGAGTAATTGCAGTGAAAATAAGTGATGTGTACCTGTCCGGCATTTAGGCTTTCCCGCATAATACCCCGATGCGAGGAAGCCTACATTTCCACGGATTCATCGCGAAGGAGAATCGTACAAGAGAATCAATCAATCAAAAAAAATTGATCACGTTCCTAAATAATTTTATTTAAGACGCGAGAAATCGAAGAATGTTTCAAAAACTTACCGGATGCACTCAAGAAAACATGGAAATTAAATCCGTAAAAATATTATCCAGAGAACATAACGCACTAGTCAATATAAAAAAAATGAACTCAAAACTGAGTCAGAGTCAGCAGCAGCAGCAGCAGCGGCCGGTAGCGCACTGAGCCACATCTTCCCGCCCCCAATGTCGGAAAGAAGAGAGAACAGCCACCGATGGGGCTGTCACGAATCCGTGTTCACCCACAACTTCCGGTGATAAACTTCCGGCTGATTCTTTGGATCTATAAAACCCTTAAAGGATAATTATCAAGTCTTTATCGAGATAAAATTATTTTCCTACGCTCTAATATTCAAGGAAACTTATGGGAAATCGATTTCGTAGCTGGATATCGATTCCGGGAAAATATCGGTTAGGACTGATCGCGGTAAACGGAACAGCCTGTCTCTTATGATCCTGCATTATTCAAGAAGGCGGGGCTATGACGTCACGGGTAGTGGAGGAGGTAGGAAGACCCTGTGTTGTATTTATTCCATCATGGATGGAGCCGCTGCTGTTGCCCTTTGGTGAAATTTTCAGTGTTCATATGGCGTGAAGTTTCTAGAATGGCAGCCTTTGATAATGTATACTCGGTTGGAGAAAATTTGAGAAACGTCCTTTTAGAAATCCGCCAAACGTGCGGGGGGGGGGGGCCGTGAGCAGGATGTGAGGAGAAAAATCTCTCCCTGGGCTAAAAATAGAAATATTTTTTGTTGCTTGAAGATCATTCTCATCTTCACTGCGTGGAAAGTCATTGGACTGAGATGGAGAATGGGATTATTAGACCCAGAACTTACGTTGTGTAAGAGGGCCCTGACGCGTATTGGGGTTGTCGCTGGGCTCCCAGGCCGGGATCTTTTACGAGTGAATTTATAGCAAGGGTGTTCGACCTTTCGGACAGTGCGGGGCCACTTCATCGGTTTGGAAACTCGTCACGGGCCACGTAATTAATTGATACGTAACAGCGCTGCAGATTACTTAAGTGATCTGCGAATATGCCACGGGCCACTTAAGTGATCTGGAGTTGTGCCGCTGATTTTTTTGTATAACAGAAATATTTAAATTTGTATATACCTTTTTTTCAAATAATGTGTCATGTACTGTATTTTATATGCATATAATTGTGCGGTAAAGTAGTGAGTTGATGATAGAGTGAGTGAGTGGCATCGGGAGTGAGTGATTGATATAATTATCAACCTAGAAAGTGAGTTATATAGGGAGCGACCCAGTGAGTAAGTGATAGATTGAGTGACCTGGTGAGTGAGTAAGCGAGAGCGAGCTAGCTCTTTAGTGGCAGGCCGGTTTCGCTCATTCATTAACTCATATCGGTGAATTTTCCGGACACGGGATAGGACAAGGAGCGTCCATGGGAAGAAATATGGTCCAAAGGGCATGGGCTAAAGCGGCCCAGGAAAAATCGCAGCCTTTTCAGAAGCCACGCTGCAAGACGTTGGAGGGTCCTGGTCTCCAATATAAATTCAATTACAAATTATAATAATAATGACTCATTTTCTTAATTGACTTTCTTCTAATTTCCATTGTCTTTTCCAGTCCGGAATCTGTAATTACCATCTCATTGTTTATAAACACCACAAAAACAAATGGGGCCCAGTCATGTTATTATTTTTTAACTCAGATGAAGATATTGTAATATTGTCCCTCCATCGTCATTAAGATGATCATTATGAGCCACAAGATGAATAATCATCAAAGTAATTCAATTAATTAATCACTTTAATTGTCGTAAACGTAATTAATCTTTTTTTTGTTGTTTTCCGTATCTCTCTCTCCTCCTTAAATAAATTTAGTTAATGGTTCTTATCGGATTTTACATGCTCCCATAAAATAACTTACATGATAATATCATAATTTTTATTTAATTAATATATTTTTTTGATACTTTTAATGAGTTGGAAACAAATGTAAATGTTTTTCGAAGAGTCTTCGTTTCCGCTTCTGAGAGGGCGGCGTGTGCCGGGGCGGGGCCCTCTACTCAGCAATAGAAATTAAAAAATATATATATATATGTTCAAAAAAACACATGAATTACGAAAACACATGCGAACTATGATAACTCGAATATCTGTTTAAGTCAAAGTTTTCACTCTGCCCCAGAACTTTTCCCTTTTTATTTTTTTAGTGTTAAAATTTTCCCTTCACTCGAAGTTTTCTTCTTTTCGAAGTTTTTAAGGATGAGAGAAATTTAAAAAATAACATCTAGCAATATCTATTCTATAATATAAAATCACAAACAAACTCGAAAAGGGCCTGTTGCTAAGCAACCGAGTGACGGAAACTCTGTTACGGAAGTGGGTTCGATTGATATATCGATATTCACATTCATATATCGATATGATATCATATATCATATATCGATATTGGGTCGATATTCACATATCGGGACCCATTTGACCCATCGGGACCATGTTATGTGCATGTACCAAGAGGCTCCTACATCCTACAGCAGAGCCCTTAGGCTGGAATTTAGATTTCGAGCCCCCAAACCAGCTTTTCAGGGGCCCCCCTGTGATTAATTTATAGTGTGAAAAATCAAAAAGTGAAAAGAATCGTTGTGGCCCCTGTCAGCCCTTCCTTTGTGGGGGGGGGGGGGAGGTCCATGCCGAGAGGTATATATATGTGTAATATACACACACAACAGCAGTGCTCCCAACACAGGGTCGGGGTACCCGGGGAAGATTTCACGTATAAGTAAAAAGTTTTCATTTCCAGGGGCCCGTGATGGATCTCATTGTTTTCTGTTGTAGAATTCGCAACAGCCGAAGCCCGAGATAAAGCCAGTCTGGGGCCCCACCAAAAGTATGCGAATTGGTGTCCCGGGTAATTGTTTGGGGGCCCTGGATTTTATTCGTTGTTAAAACGAATACAAATGAAAATTTTTCATGGCACTCGCTCCGGGGGATGACCGACAAGCTTCCAAGTCGGGGGCCCCATGTTTACAGGTTTCATTTTGGGGGCCCTGGATTTTATTCGTTGGTAAAACGAATACAAATGAAAATTTTTCATGGCACTCGCTCCGGGGGATGACCGACAAGCTTCCAAGTCGGGGGCCCTATGTTTACAGGTTTCATTTTGGGGGCCCTGGATTTTATTCGTTGGTAAAACGAATACAAATGAAAATTTTTCATGGCACTCGCTCCGGGGGATGACCGACAAGCTTCCAAGTCGGGGGCCCTATGTTTACAGGTTTCGTTTTGGGGGCCCTGGATGAATCTCATTCTTTTCTGTTGTAGAATTTGCAACAGCCGAAGCCCGAGATAAAGCCAGTCTGGGGCCCCACCAAAAGTATACGAATTGGTGTCCCGGGAAATTTGTTGGGGGCCCTGGATTTTATTCGTTGGTAAAACGAATACAAATGAAAATTTTTCATGGCACTCGCTCCGGGGGATGACCGACAAGCTTCCAAGTCGGGGGCCCCATGTTTACAAGTTTCATTTTGGGGGCCCTGGATTTTATTCGTTGGTAAAACGAATACAAATGAAAATTTTTCATGGCACTCGCTCCGGGGGATGACCGACAAGCTTCCAAGTCGGGGGCCCTATGTTTACAGGTTTCATTTTGGGGGCCCTGGATTTTATTCGTTGGTAAAACGAATACAAATGAAAATTTTTCATGGCACTCGCTCCGGGGGATGACCGACAAGCTTCCAAGTCGGGGGCCCTATGTTTACAGGTTTCGTTTTGGGGGCCCTGGATGAATCTCATTCTTTTCTGTTGTAGAATTTGCAACAGCCGAAGCCCGAGATAACGCCAGTCTGGGGCCCCACCAAAAGTATGCGAATTGGTGTCCCGGGTAATTGGTTGGGGGCCCTGGATTTTATTCGTTGGTAAAACGAATACAAATGAAAATTTTTCATGGCACTCGCTCCGGGGGATGACCGACAAGCTTCCAAGTCGGGGGCCCTATGTTTACAGGTTTCATTTTGGGGCCCTGGACGAATCTCATTCTTTTCTGTAGTAGAATTCGCAACAGCGGAAGACCGAGATAAAGCCAGTCTGGGGCCCCACCAAAAGTATGCGAATTGGTGTCCCGGGTAATTGGTTGGGGGCCCTGGATTTTATTCGTTGGTAAAACGAATACAAATGGAAATTTTTCATGGCACTCGCTCCGGGGGATGACCGACAAGCTTCCAAGTCGGGGGCCCCATGTTTACAGGTTTCGTTTTGGGGGCCCTGGATGAATCTCATTCTTTTCTGTTGTAGAATTTGCAACAGCCGAAGCCCGAGATAAAGCCAGTCTGGGGCCCCACCAAAAGTATGCGAATTGGTGTCCCGGGTAATTGGTTGGGGGCCCTGGATTTTATTCGTTGGTAAAACGAATACAAATGAAAATTTTTCATGGCACTCGCTCTGGGGGATGACCGACAAGCTTCCAAGTCGGGGGCCCTATGTTTACAGGTTTCATTTTGGGGGCCCTGGATGAATCTCATTCTTTTCTGTTGTAGAATTTGCCACAGCCGAAACCCGAGATATAGCCAGTCTGGGGCCCCACTAAAAATCTGCGTATTGTGTCCCCGCTACTGGATGTGGGGCCCTGGATTTTATTCGTTGTAAAATTGATAAAAATGAAAAATTCTCACAGGGGGGTGTCCGACAAGCTTGCAGGTCAGGGCTTCATGGAAATGTTGGCAGGTTGTAATTCGGTGCCCCTGAATGTATCTCATTGATTTTTGTGGTTTAACATTGTAAAATTTGCAACACATCGGTAGCCCAAGATATATCCAGTGGGGGGCCCCACTGAAATTCAGCGAATTGAATCTGGGGACCCCCATGGGGAAGTTTTCTGGGGATACTTGATGAATCTCATTTGTTTTTTGTTGCTTTATTATTATTTTCATTAAAATTCGCTTCTTCAGTAGGCTGGTGCTTTCACACGTCCCTTTCCCCTTTTCCATAGCACGCTGATGAAGTGGGACGAAATAAACAAGATATGTCCGGGAGAGAAGTGGGGGGGGGGTTGGCCGCCAAAGGCGGCAGGGGGGCAGAGCCCCCCTAGTATATATATATATATATATATATAGAATTATTTATCATTTAACAACAGAATTTAGCATTTAGCAATAGAATTTATCATTTAACAATATAATTTAGCATTTAGAATTATCATTTGGAATTGATCATTTAACAACAGTATTTAGCATTTAGAAATATAATTTATCATTTAACAACCAGAATTTAGCATTTAGCAATAGAATTTATCATTTAACAATATAATTTAGCATTTAGAATTATCATTTGGAATTGATCATTTAACAACAGTATTTAGCATTTAGAAATATAATTTATCATTTAACAACCAGAATTTAGCATTTAGCAATAGAATTTATCATTTAACAATATAATTTAGCATTTAGAATTATCATTTGGAATTGATCATTTAACAACAGAATTATCATTTGTAATTGATCATTTAACAACAGAATTTAGCATTTAGAAATATAATTTATCATTTAACAACCAGAATTTAGCATTTAGCAATAGAATTTATCATTTAACAATATAATTTAGCATTTAGAATTTATCTTTTAACAACAGAATTTAGCATTTAGAATTTATCTTTTAAGAACAGAATTTAGCATTTAGAATTTATCTTTTAAGAACAGAATTTAGCATTTAGAATTTATCTTTTAACAACAGAATTTAGCATTTAGAATTATCATTTAGAATTTATCATTTAACAACAGAATTTAGTATTTAGCAATAAAATTTAGCATTTAGCAATGAAATTTAGCAATAGAATTTAGCATTTGGCAATAGAATTTAGCATTTAACAACGGAATTTAACATTTAGCAATAGAATTTATCATTTAACAACATAATTTATCATTTACCAAAAGAATTCAGCATTTACCGAAAGAATTTATCATTTAACAACAAAATTTATCATTTAACAACAGAATTTGGCATTTAGTAATAGAATTCCACATTTAACAACATAATTTATCATTTAGTAATAGAATTTAGCATTTAGCAATAGAATTTAGCATTTAGCCACAGATTTTAGCATTTAGCAATAGAATTTAGCAGATTCATTTATCTGCTTGCAAAATGTGATTCACTTTCTCGCGAAATCGCACCCTCTATAGTTAAAAGAGCATTCAGAGAGTATAAAAGTGGACGAGATGACCTATCATTGTTTACTGATATAATAAGAGTGTTGAAGAAAGTGATAAGGGATAGTAGAAAGGAAGTTGAATCTAGGTTGGCAGATAACATTGGCTCTGACCCAGAATTATTTTTCGTTTCGTCAATAATGGATGTAAGGGGACAGTTGGCCCCTTCTCGGTAGGAGGCTCTAGGTTAGAGAGCAATGTAGGCATGTGTAGTGCTTTCAATGACTTTTTCGCGTCGGTTTTTAATGGAGATAATGATATTCGATATACGGGTGTTGCATGGGGGTAATAAAACCCTCAACGATATTCAAGTAGAAGACGTGGAGGTCCTAAATCTTCTAAGAAAGGTATGTGCAAGCAAAGCACCAGGACCAGATGATATCTATCCCAGGGTCCTCAGGGAATGTGCTAATGAATTGTTGGGGCCAGTCGCACAGATATACAGGAGTAGTGTTGCTGAGGGTATCGTCCCAAGGGATTGGAAACTTGCTAATGTTGTTCTGATATTTAAGAAGGGTAGTAGAGAAGGTGTGTCCAATTATCGTCCAGTGAGTTTGACGCGTTCCCTCTCGAAAATTTTGGAAATTATCATCAAAAGGCAGTTCGTGAAGTGGATAGACGAGAATAATGTATTGTCGGATAATCAGTATGGGTTCCGGAAGGGGAAGTCATGTGTAACTAACCTCCTTTGCTTCTATGATCACGTGACTAAGGCTTTGGGTAAGAGCAAAAATGTCGACGTTGTTTACCTTGATTTCCAGAAGGCATTCGATCAGGTCCAACATGGTAAACTCTTGAAGCGTTTACACGAGATTGGAATTTAGGGCAACTTGCTGAATTGGATAGAATCGTGGTTAAGAGATAGGTCGCAACGAGTTATGGTGAACGGGGAATTCTCGGGGAAAGTGTCCTTGGCCCTATACTTTTTCACTTTTTGTCGATAAACTTGATCAGGGTATCGATGGGATTACTAGTAAATTCGCGGATGATGTGAAACTAAAGGGGGGGTAATCGGAAATCAGTACGATAGGGAGTTGCTCCGAAACAACTTAAACAGGATTGCAGAATGGGCAAATGAATGGAGCATGACGTTTAGCGTTGGTAAGTGCATGGTCGCTCATTTTGGTTCGAACAATCCACGGTTCTCTTACGCGTTGAATGGTGTCACTATCCCGGATGCAACTAGGGTCACTGATTTGGGAATTCTCATTGACAAGCGGCTTAGGTTTTCTGAACATTGTTCAGCGGTGGTCAAAAAAACGAATGGAATGCTCGGTTTCATTTTCAAAAAGGTCTCTTCGCGTTCTCCTAAAGTCATTCTTCCGCTTTTTCGAGGCCTAGTTCGTGCTGGACTGGAGTATGCAGCAAGGTTTTGGAGACCATACATACAGAGAGACCTAGACTTGGTTGAAGGGGTGCAGAGAAGAGCTACGCGTGTCCTTATTGGCACACGGGGCTCGAATTATGAAGAAAGACTTCATTTTTTGAATATGTTTACAATGCAGGAGATATGATCGAAGTGTTCAAAATTTTCAATGGGATAGATAGGATGGACCATGAACTTTTAGTACACCGCCAATCGACTGCTTTTACAAGGGGACACCAGTATCGATTGGTGAGGGACAATGCAAGGCTATGGTGTCGCAGGGAATTTTTCTCTAATAGGGTTGTTAATAAATGGAATAGCATACCCCCGGAGGTAGTAAATTGTAACACAATTGACACGTTCAAAAAGAAATACGATAAACATGTTCGGGTAAATCGAGAAGCTATTCATACTTAGAATAACACAACCATAATATTCTTTATGGGTATTGTATAATACTTTATCATGTGTTTATAATTTTTGTTAATTGCATTTGTAATTGGGTTGCTGTATTTTTGAAATATATGACATCCATATTTTTATGGGCATCTTTTTCTCAGCCACCTCGTTGGGCATTTTGCCTGTTGTGGCGTTGTATTTGTATTTATTGGTATTTGAAAGAAGAGATAGGCAGTCAAAAATCACTGCATTTTCTGGCAGAAAATAATCTTGCGAACACTTTATTTATGATTTGTGTGGTTTATACGACTATCATATCTGCGTCCGTTTCCATAATGCAACATGTATACGTCGGGTATATTTCTACATATTTTCATCCAATAATAATTATATTTGATTATTGAGTGAAAATATTTATTTCAGAATATTTTCGAAAAGATAATATTCGATAAGATTCAATAATAAAAGTAGATAAAATTAGATTAGTATATCTTTTAGAATTTCTTCATCTCCAGTAGTTAGACATGTTTTAGTGTAATACGGTATTCGTAAACAGCGCTGTTATTTTAATAAATTTTTATTTTTCCCACTCTGAAATCGGAATTTCTCCGATAAGTCGAACTAACGATAACTCGAAATTTCCTGTCGGTTGCTGCACATTCGACTTATCGAGATCTGACTGTACGTTAAAAAAATATGATATGTATAATTTTTGTAACGGGGGGGGGGGGTGCCTTCATCAATGAAAACACTCATGGAAATCTAAATATTGTTGAGTGCCTTAAGTGAAAGCTATTCTTCTTTTGGATAAACCTCGCGAGATAATTTCTGCACCGGGACCCGAGTCTTGTGAGGGTGGCCCTGGTTTCTGTCTTATTTCAAATGTTCGTATTTTCTTTCATTCATTATTTGATATTGTAATAAAAAATTGTGTGATAGTGAAAAAAATTATTGTTGAAATATTATGAAGGTTGTAAAGAGTAGAGTAATGTGATTAGGGCCGTCTTAAGAGCAACGTGGCCCCCCCCCCCGGGCTAAGTGATTTTTCTGAGGCCCTTTGCTTCGCAAATTCTCGAAAAATTCAATTACCTCTCATGTTTCTGAGGGCTCCTCTTCTCTCGAGACCCCCGGGCCGTATGGGTAGGCCGACGCGTTAAGACAGCACTGATTGTGATAGCAGTAGAATTTTATGCGGCCGTCAACTCCAATGGCTTCAGGCCGGTATTACACTGTAAAAGTTTTAGGAAATTTATTTTATAAAACACGAAAAATACAAACAATAAGTGCATCAAATACATTCAAGCGAATGTAATCAATAGGCTTATTTGGGTTTTTTTTTTCAAGTTTTATCAAAGAGTTCTTACAAAATTTTTATAGTGCAATCCCGGCCTAAGGCTGAAATATTTCATTGTAGAACCCTTTCCAATTTCTCTTTGAAAATGTCTTAGGCCGGGATTACACTATAAAATTTTATAAAATCCCTTTTATAAAACTTGAAAAATCCAACCAATAAAGCTCATAGGTTACATTCGAGCACATGCAACCAATAAGATTATCAATTGGAGAGGGGCCGAGTTGGTCCCTCCTAAAGACATCAACCTCGTCAAGACTGTAAACCCATATCACTGTAGCCAGTCACTATACCACAGACCTCCTTAACGAATTCGAAGCCCCCCCCCCCGACCCCAGAATGGTTTCAAAACTAATATTAGTTCAGCATTTATGAAAACGATGTTTTTAGAATTGCGAAGAATTCAAAAATTGATTGAAAAAAATAAAAGGATTTCAGAGTATGTGAAAATTTCGAATTCTTCACAACATACAGAGTTGACTCGATAATTCCCCTTGCCAGATTTTATCGTTGATCCTACAGCAGTGGTTCTCAACCTTTGAAAGCCCGCGGCCCAGTTGATTTCATTGAGTGAAAGGCCACTCACGGCCTTGTTTGACTTATGTCAGGGCGCGGTACCGGGCCGCGGACCGGGGATTGAGAAACGCTTTCCTAGAGACATACTTTAAGTGGATTTTGTTTTTTATGGCAACAACTTTCTATAAATTAAAAGCTAATTTCTTTATCTCACTAACTATACAGCCTCTTGCAATATGAATAACGTATATATAGTCAAATCACGTTTTAACGCATACCGTTGTAGCGAAAATCTCGTTTTAACGAACACTTTTCTATTCCACCTAGATACGTTTTCATAGAAACAATGCACGAAAACCTTGAATTATTTTACAACGAAACCTCGTTATAACGAAGGGGTTTCTCCGGTCTTATAGAGTTCGTTATAACGGCATTCGACTGTATCTGAGTTCTACATGTTATTTGGATACTTTTTCTGTTTCAAAGTATACCTCTAGGATCAACGGTTAGTCAGTAGAATGCGGCAAGGGGGATCATGGAATCACCCCTGTATAATTAATCTGAATATGTTAGCCCCCCCCTCCCCCACAGCTTTCATTCCACTCCAGCCTCCCGGTCCTGCGTCAAACAAGGGCCTCAAATTATTCGATACGGTACTTTCGCCAATAATGAAAATATACAGTCGAACCGCGTTATAACGAACTCCAAGAGACTGGAGAAATCACTTCGTTATAATGCAATTTCGTTATAAAGGAATTCCAAGTTTTTCCATTGTTCCTATCTATGTATTAACATATCCGGGGGATTAGAAAAGTGTTCGCTGAAACGGGATTTTCGCTATAGCGGTATTTGTTAAAACGGGATTCGACAGTATTATTAATTTGTTTTTTTATTGTAATTAAATATTAAATATTTTCAACAAGTATATTTAAATAAATTGAGGCCCTTGTTTGACGCGGGACCGTGGGTCTGGAGGCAAATGGAAGGAGGTGGGAGAATTAGGGCCCCCCCTCCCTTGGCTTTTGAAAATACACTAAAAATGGTATATATATATACGTACTTTAAGTACATGCTCTTTGCCTCCCCCCCCCTGGAAAAAGTTTGTCCCCCCCCCGGAAAAAGTTGAAATGACGGCCCTGGTTACAAGTTTGCATGCATGAATTTTTTGATGCCGTTATATGATTTTAAATTATTATTTTTTTAGCAAATTTTAGTTCCCGTGATGATAAATTGAATCTGAAGAAATCAGTTTGTGGCGCCATCTGCTTTCCACATATGGCACTTTTATGGAAACGGCATAGGTCGGGTTACCATCCGTCCTCGTTTTTTGGTGTCCTTTCAAACGCCCTCCTACGTTTTAGAAAATTCGTCTTTTTTGTCCTCCCCTTTTCAGGTTTCCGGAATAATTTTTTTTCCAGGAGAATTTTTTTTTGTTTTTTAAACTCTGAAAGATATCGGACCTCTTCATTGGCATGAGTATTTGCGTGTGTGCCCCCCCCCCCCACCCCAAGCATTTTTACACGCTTTGACCAACGACTCCGACATGCTCAGACGAATCCAAGTTGCCTCCAAGCAGGGAAATGCTATTCTAATGGCCCGGCTTGTCCCAAGATAACATGAAAAAGGCAGTCGGAAAAACAGCTCTGAAAGGAGAAAACCGCAATATCCATTTTGGGAATACCATTGTTTGCTCATCAACAGCAGATGCCGTGTACTCAAGTGGGGGCAGGATATATCACCTTCGTGAGTCGAAAAAATAAAATGAATTTTATTTAAATTTTATTTATTTTTTCACTGACGAAGAGGCAGTAGTAGCCTCGAAACAGCTGTTTGGCGTTTAATTATGTATATTTTTAGCGAACAGCCTTGAATGTTTTGCTTTCCATATTGTGCTAAAAAGGTAATCCCATCACAGCACTGTAATGTTAGCTTCCTTCGCATGTATCAACATTTTTAAACATAAGCAACGTCACTTGATGAATCCATCATCCTATACTAAAATTTGAGCAAAATTTCCGGTAAATTTAAATAATTTATTTACGATTTATGTATCATATTCACCAATACGAGCCGGGGATCACACATTATCACCCGTAAATGTTGAAAAAAAATTATTAATTTTACAAAAATGGTTAGTAACTATGCATAATAGCCGGTGATTATACATATGTATGAAATTTCTGTAACATATATATCAGTTCTGTTTTAGTTGGGAAAAATTGTGGTGTGGGTTTCCTTTCCTTTTTTTGTTTTTTTAAAGATAAGTGGCGCCATCTGTTGTGAAGATTGTGGGAAATGACGTCATCAAGGGCGCGCGTCCTCCTTTCTCGAATCTGGTAACCAAAGGCATAACGAACATGATATCGCGAGATAATGTATGTACCATAACCGGATCTTCGCGGGATTAATAGTTTTCTCTAAATTAGAAAAGTTATTGACTTTTGAGAAATAAAATTTTCATTGTTAAAGTGCAGCCACGATGTTTTATTTCAAATGGACGTCAGTTCACTTGACCAGGGTTATGCAACTTTTTACAGCTTGTGGACCGGTGAAATTAAGTGAAAATTTTCGCGGACCAGCGGGAGAGATAATTTGTGAACTGGCGAAAAACTATATGTCTATATATATCGAACTCTTTATATTTCCGTACTAATTCTCTACTATCATCGCCCCACATCCTGGAGCAGGGCCCTAGGCTGGGATCTTTTGCGGGAAACCAATCAGACTTTTCACGGGCCCTTCTATAATTAATTTATATCGTGAAAAAGCAAAACAACAGATGAGAATTATCCTGGGGCCCTGTCAGATATGCGAAAAACAGCGTGGAGCTGGGACCCCGCCACCTGTTTTTTATCGACCAGACCAGACCAGAATTGAACGTTTCCGTCGCTGCCCAGCCTTTGCAGGCTGTCTGGCGACTTACAGATCACCAGGGGTGGTATGGGAAGGAAAAAGACAAGTTTGTGCATGTGTGTAAGGTATGTAGTGTATGTGTGTGTGTAGAGAATGAATAAGCCAGGAGAGTATTGTTTACAAATCTTCGCGAAATGAATGCTCAACGAGATAAAACACAACACAATCGAAGAACAAGGGGGAAATGTCTTAAGGGAAGTAGCTGATGATATGCTACCCAAAAACCCCAACATTATAAATATTTACATAATCGAGAGACACTAACCAGAGATGTTTGAGGTACTGTTGAACCGTCATCAGTCATATAACCATAATCAAGAACGTCAAAGAAAAAGTTATAATGAAGACATCACACATACCATCTCTGTATTGTAATAAAATCAGTTTCAACACGACACGAACCCAATGCAACATTTTATGCAAGCGCAAATTATGAACAAATGAAAAAAATTATTAATTGCGAAAAACAAAAAAAAAACAAAAAAAAACATATAAATGCCTCTGAATTGCGATCACAGCATCCGCAATATCAAACAAAACTGATATTAAATTGATAAATTGTTTGGAAAAAAAAAAAATCAAAATCATGAAAATGTTCTGAAAATTACATCAATTCGTCACCCAATCCACGCTCAGCAAGTCCATTGGCCTAGAGTGTACTGTGGGT
Source organism: Pholcus phalangioides (assembly GCF_987345545.1). Classification (NCBI taxonomy): domain Eukaryota; kingdom Metazoa; phylum Arthropoda; class Arachnida; order Araneae; family Pholcidae; genus Pholcus; species Pholcus phalangioides. The sequence goes on from NW_028301594.1 coordinate 4,753,629, forward strand.
ATTCTAGGGTCATAATAGACAATTTCTCTAAGATGCGGGTGTTTTTTATCGAATATAAGTAAAAAAAACTATCTGTTATAATTCTTGAAACAACAGTAGTTGTTGGTTTAAAACCGGCGTGTAGAATGAAAAAGAACAATAAGCAATAGGTATCGACCATACCGTATGGTATGCTACTGGTATTGATTTTTATGCGTCACAATTTTTTTCATGTTTGCCGCAGAAGTTCAGCAATTTTTCGTGTGCCGAAGAGGAATATAGTTGAACATGAAACTAACGGATAGTAGGATATTTTTTGGCAGACAACAACTACGATTTGCAATTTTTTTTTTTGATGGCATGAGGAGTATTTTTGTTTTTAAAGTTTTAATGTAACAATAAAATGTTCTTCATTATCATACAAAAGGAAAAAAAAAACTTTACTGAGACACGTGCTGTCACCTACGAGATGAAAACAAAAACTATCTGTTGTAATTTCCGAAGGGAAATTGGTTGTTGGTTTTAAACCAACAATAATGAACAATATGTGGTATGATACCGTTTATTACTTTTTTTATACTACATATTTGCCTAAATTTTATGCCCCAAAAAATACCGGTTAATATAATTTTCAGTGCTGATGAGAACTGTTCGCGGCAAACGTAAAAATATAGTAACAAGTATTTTGGTGCATAAAATTTGCACCGGTGTGGAGCATAAAAATAAATAACTTGTGGCATCATAACGTAATTCGTTTGTTTTTATGCTGCATACCGATTTGAAACCAACGGTAGGCCAACTTTAATTAAAGAATATATAACAAATAGTTTGGTTTTCATTTGATAGGTGGTGCAGGATATATTTTTTCGGTAAATATATTTGTTCCGATGTTATAGTGTAATTATTCTTGACTTCTCCATTTTAAGCAAAAAATTATTAATTTCTCGCCTACACAAAAATGTTGAAACGGAAAAGCTAATAGATTTTTCCTTAATTTATCTTTCCTTAACATAATTTATCCTTCTGTTACACTAACATCTTTTGGTCTGACACAAGCGTCTTATATTCACAAGCTCAATATTCATAACGTCTTCCATTCGCACATCACTGATCTGAACTTATCAAGAAACCATGCAAGTCAAAGAGGCCCTCCTCAGCAAAATTACACCAACGAAACTCGGCTGCGTTGACCAGCATCAAACCGATTTTGTACCAAAATGATCATCCTACAATAAGTTTATATTCAATAAAAAATTCATAATTTACGAAAAAAAAATAATTTTCGAACTGATGAGAGTTCGGGAAGAAATAATTTTAGAATTTATAAAAATTCGAAGGTAAAGAAATGAAGAATCGTAGAATTTTTAAGAAAATTCAGAAGTACAAAAAATATTTTTTTAGAATTTAATGAGAAAGAAATTATTTCATAAATACTGAAAATTTAGAATCGGCGTTAATGCCTTTAATAATTTGGGATCACTAGGCCTGAACGCAACACCACCTATAGAAGGTAGCCTTCTATAGGTAATGTCGCCTGCAACTGGAAGCTATTGACCAACCCGTTTAGGTACTACTGGCAATGACTTTGCCCAGACCAGGTTTACATAACTCATTTTTCACTCAAGAGAATCACCAATAAACGCATGATATGTGTTTGCTTGCATAGGCAGAAAAGCACTCTACAATTCCGCAATCGGAATTTGTTTCAAAACAAAACTGAAGCTAGCTAAAGCTTTATAACTATTCTCATACAAAAATACACAGAGCAATTGGAAAAACGGATTAGGCCGGCACTACAATGTAAAAGTTTCATAGAAGTTCTTTCATAAAATTTTAAAAATCCTACCAATAAGGATATCGGTTACATTCGAGCGAATGTAACCACTAGGCTTATTGGTTGTTTTTTTTCAAGTTTTACAAAAGGTCTTTCATCAAACTTTTACAGTGTAATCCTGATCTTAGATGTGGTAAAACAAATCTCAGGGAGATAAAATGGCCTTGTTAAATTTTAGAACTGTAAAATCACACATATCTCTAAAGCCGGGATTATACAATAAGAGTCTGATTAAAATCCATTTCAAAACTTGAAAAATGCAACCAATAAGAATATCAGTTACATTCGAGCGCATGTAACCAATAGACGTATTAGTTATTTTTCAAGTTTTGTAAAAGATCTTTCATAAAACTTTTATCGTGTAATCCCGACCTAAAACTGAATTCTCAATTTAACAATGAAAATCATTTACACAATTTTGAAATCAACTTTTACCAATTTTTTTTTTCTTTTCAGTTCCATAATTTAAGTTTAATACACATTCGAGAAATTTCTAATTCTACTAAATACCAACAGAAAACCGTCTGATTGAGTTCGGGACACTTAGAGCCCAAATGTTTTTTGGGACCCCCCCCCCCCTTTAAATTTCTATTAAATTTCTTTTCTGGCGATAAAACACTGAGTCGAATTGCCAACAATGAAATAAAATTAAAGAATACAGAAATAAAATAAGGAATTAGTGGAAAAAACTTTAGAAAGTATAATTGTCTTTACTAATTTTTTGAGACCCTATTGGGACCCTATTCACGAATCTCCTAAGAAAATGGGTAAAAAAATCAATTTTTTTTAATAAGTATACTAATTTTTAACAAAGAAACACGTCATTTTAAAAAAATATTTATTTTTTATTTTTGACATGAATGGTCAAGTTGTTTTCGTAATTTATCAAAATTTTCAAAATAATAATAATCGAATTGAAATAATCACCTAAAATAAAAAGCAATATTTAGTTGTGCATTATAGTAATTTATTAAAATGAATTTAAATATTAAAAAAGCTAAATCGGAAGAAAATTAGTAAAACATTTTCGAATTATATGTTCTTATAGATTTTTCTCCTTTTTTTTTGTGAAGACAAAAAAATTCAACTCAAATTATTGGAAAAATTTCACAGAAAAATCAATCTTATCCATTAAGAGCCAACGGTGTGATAATTAAAAAACGCACCACATTAAGAAAAATTGATATAAAAAACTTCTTTAATTTGAAACAAAGGTTTTCTAAGAATTTATCGATTACGGGAGGAAATTAATTGTGAATTACATGTAATTAATTGAAATCTAATGAATTATGAACTTATGATGTGAAATATTTCCAGAAAAAAAAAGTTTATATGTCTACTATCAAAGCCGTTTTAACGAGTTTGAGAGACCCGGGCCCTTTTCATGGCCCTATTTTCATATTTATTTTGGAAGGGAAAGTATAGAGTAAGTACAGAAGTCACAAGAAACACCTATCTAAATGTATGCTCACACTGAATAAATTTTTTGTAAATTTAGAGTGGACAAAAAATAATAAGTTCAGAACTAATAAATATCAGAGTTGATGAAAAATAACTTTACAATTGATTAAAAAAAACTTAATGAAAGCAATAATTTCTCATCATTAACCGAAATTCCCAACTTATGAATGAAATAATTTTTAAGATAGTGATGAAATAATTTTTAAGATAGTGATGAAATAATTTTTAAGATAGTGATGAAATAATTTTTAAGATAGTGATGAAATAATTTTTAAGATAGTGATGAAATAATTTCGGAATAAATAAAAATTTAGAATTAATTGCGGTGTTTTCAATTTGAAGGCCTGAGTTTGATTCGTGGTCCCGTTTGCTTTGTACACACCTATTTAGACGCTACGTATGTCGCGAACGTACGTCCCCGCACACTAGTGTTACTTAGGCTGACCATACATAGTAAACTACAGGAAATCGAAACCCCAGATACGGGATATTGTCAATTAGCGCAAAGATATTGAGACTATCAGAAAAATTGTTGAGATATTGCCAATGGTTGGTAATGAAGGGCAACCATTTAGAGTTAAAATATTGTATAGAAGCTAACTTATATATCCCATGAAGAAAACGTTGAACCTGATACATGTATGTTTTGGTAAATGTGATAAATCAATTATGCATAATAACCAGATTGTTATCGGTTATTATTCATAATAACCTACCATTAAGGCTAGTTATTAGGCATAATAACCGGTGATTTTGTTCATAATATTACCGGAATTATCACATTTACCGTAGCAATTATGTTAATTTTTTTTTTCTTCAAGTGACAAATATGAAAATTAAAATAAAAATCATAATTATACCACACGATATAATTTGTTCTGAAACCCACAGGTGTATTTGGTGAGTATTTCCACCTTTGTTATAAGTATTGAAACAGCGCAGGGTGGACAAATGTACAAAAATTTTTACATGTCCGAACGGGCACGTATAAATAAAGAAATGGATGCCTGAAACATTATTACTATTATAAGTACTTACGTAAAAAGAATTTTTAAAAAAAATAAAAAAATTGATTTATTTGCATAAAAAAAATAACGAAACTGTATAATTTTTTTAAATCAAAATATTTAAGAAATGAGAAAATTCAAAATAAATGTGGTAACCAATTAAAATCTAAAATTTGTCAAACAACTAATTATAATTTTGGCGTCAGAAAAGAAGTCACCAAATTACAATTCACCTCGCTTATAGAATCATGGCCGATTGACGGTACAGGGTAAAACTCGGGCCTCAGCTGGCCTAATCCTGATAAAACCGGGGATACATAACGCAAATTCACTGATAAAAAGCGGAACATCTTGAAAAAAAAAATGAATTCGGAGGTCATTATATAGTGTTGTCGCATCGTAAGGCAACGGATAAAATTACTTATTGGCACAAAAGCCTGCCTTTAAACGGTTTAGAGACTTTTCAACCTTATTTCCATTCCAGACCACTAAAATGAAGTGAAAATTTTCGCGAACCGGCATAAATTTGGAACTGGCGAAAAAAAAAATTAGGAGGAAAATTTCTTAATGTTATAAGACCTATTATATCTCATATTTATACTTTGATGTTATAAATACGAAAAATCACGTTAAGCTATATGTTTTTTAGTTTTACGCTGCATACCGGCATAATTTTTAAGCGTCAAAATACCGTTTACTATGTTTCTTTGAAATTTACAAAATGATTTTGAGGAAAACTCAAAAATATAGTAACCGGTATTTAATTTTTTTTGTGGGGGGGGGGGCATAAAATTTACCCAGGTATGCAGCATAAAAATTATATATATATATTTATACTGAATGTTGTTCATTTTTATACTGAATGTTGTTCATTTTTATACTGAATGTTGTTCATTTTTATACTGAATGTTGTTCATTTTTATACTGAATGTTGTTCATTTTTATACTGAATGTTGTTCATTTTCATGCTGTTTATTAGTTTAAAACCAACAATAATTTTATTTTAAGTGAAGTAAAACTATAATAATCAACATATACAGTCAATAATATGTGTGAAGATTTATTCGAAAATTCAAAAACACATCCAAATGCAGAAAATATAACGAAACCAAAAAATACATCAAATCACCGGATTTTGAGCAAAAAACCGAATCTATATTCTTCAATCACCCCAATGCGTAACATAAAATAACCCCAATGCGTTTCAAAAATTTAAATAATACAGTGTAAAAAAAATGCCTGGATACCAGACAACTAAAATTCTTATTAATCCAACCTTATCTTAGGATAGGATAAGCTAAGTGTTTCAACAAGGATTCCCTAACTTTGAAATGGCACGAATTCGAAACAGATAGATAGAACAAGTAGAATTCATCCGATGGACAGGCCTGAAATTTCAAAAGTCACCGGTTTTCAAAATTAATTACAATTTTAACTTATAGATGCCATCACAGTCTCAGTGCAATGTCTTTTAAACAGTTGGCGATATCGTCCATGTCACAAACATGGGTCAAATCACAAACCAATGGATTTGAAACGGTCGCCTTACCCAGTAATGACATGACAATGTGAAGTATACAGTTTGAGGCCACTTTCCTGCAATGTCTTTAGTGCAGTGGATTTGTTTGCCTCACAGATGAAAGGCAGTGTTGTCGGAAAAAATCATTCGGAAGAGTAACTTCACTCCTCTTTAAAATTTCAAGGGGTAGTTTTATTAAAAGGGGGGTATTTTTTTTCCATGAAAAACAAAGTATAGTAACTATTACAAAGAATGACCTAAAATATTTGAAAGCGCATTTTTATTCGCCAACGAAATTTGGAGAAGTAAAATTTAATTTTTATGCATGAATCACGTATCTAGATACACATTAGTGAACACTGGTTCAAGGTAATACAGCAGTGATTCTCATACTTTTGTTACCCGCGGCTCCGTTGCCCAATTCGTGGCTGATCTGCAGCTACATAGAATTTAGTAGATGTTTTCATACATACTTATATAAAAAAAACATTTCAAACCCTGAACAGGAACGAAAACCAGTATTTCCAGCTCACCGTGACGCTCCTAACAAATGTTGGTAATGCCCCTAGAAGCTGCGACGCACACTTTGGGAACCACTGTAATACACCATTTGAGAACTCACTGTAAACGCTGACCTTCAAATGGTCTACGGAAAGAAGTCTTGAAATAAAACGACTGGGGCGCTATCTCTTAATTAAAATTGTAATTGATGTTGCAAACCGGGTTATTTGAAATTCCACGCATGCCCATCAAACTTTGTTCCATCTTTGTCACTGTTTCCTTGTTACATAATTTCAAAGAAAGTCTTACAGAAACACCCCGTATTTGATGAGATGAGGAAAACTTTACTGTACACACACAACATACATTTTACTGGATCTCGTGAATGTACGAATGTTTTATAAATGTAATTCCATCCGCTTTTTTGAAGCTAACTGGAAGCCGAATGATGAAAATACATGCTTCCTGGGTTTAGATAAAATAGGATTTTCTTCGTCCAGCCATTCAAAATTGGCTCTTGACTGTAAAGCTTTTCTTGTAGGTGCCCCACCCCCCTCTCCTGTAACGAAAGATGCCCTGTGTTGTCACAGTCACTGAATATGGGAATGATTTGTTGATAAAGAAAGAAAGGTTTCTGAATTTTAATAAAAAAGAGCTTGAAAGTGAAAGCCACAACATTATAGGGTTTCTTGTTTATAAGCAAAAGTGCCTAAAGGTAGGAAGGAAGCACCTGGAATTCTTCGGAAACCCGATTCTGTACCTGCAAAACGAGTTTTCGAAGAATAATATCGTTACCGCAAATATTAATCACACGCAGAATGTTCTTTTTCGTGTGATTTTATCCTTTGGCAACAACATTATCACAAGTTGACTTTCGAGAAGCTTCCAAGATGTCTGACCTTGGTATCTCAGTGTGTGCAGATGAAGAGATCCCATGGCTTTCGGCTATTTTTTTTATTCGATTTCTTGTGCGTTTGTTTGTCTGGTGGATTCGCACGATATACGTATTATAACAATACGTATCGCAATCTATAAAAGCTAAGCTTAATTTCGAGGAAAACTTCGAACCCTTCAAGATAACACGTTACGTCAATAAAACTATTAGTCGATTGAACATAATCGTGCTAATACTTCTGTAAATGTTAATTTTACTCTTTCGCAGAAGACTATCCGGTCGCGTAAATACATTAATTTTAGATATTTTTTCCTAACGGAGAAACATTTAAGGCCAATTGATAATGTAGTTTTTTAGTTTTTCCTCATACTTCAAACCTCAGGGAGAAAGTCTGTCATAACCTCTGCATACAATCTACATACTACATGAAATAATACACTTAATTAAGTACCTTTCCATGGATTCTCAGAGATTCAGGGTTTTACTGATCTAGGCTTTTTGTTGAAAAGCCTCAATACTGCAATACTGTCATTTTCTGATATTCTACACTATAAATTTACGAAAAAATCAATGTAGGAGGCCCACTAAAAGTCTTGTTTTAAGGATCTTATTTTCACTGGTTCTCAGCCACTTTATAGTTCCAAAGTGTGTCGGAAGATTGTATGGCATTGTCACGGTTATGTGTGCGTTTACAAAGCTGACTATCCGATACTTCATGGGGAGATCACCACATTCTCCCCTCAATAACAAAACGAATTAATGACATGGCACAGGTTATACATTTCCTGATGATCATGAACATTTCTATGTATACAAAAAATACCGTGGAATTATCGGCATCAAAGTTTCATCTTGAAAAATCCCTGTTCTGTCCCAATAGTAGTACTTAAACTAGCTGCCGAACTGCACATCTTCGTATTAGAAGACACTTTTTTCACCTAGAGACAAAGATGAAAAGCCATAAGTTTTGCATCATTACAGTGAAACACAAAAATCCGAAATATTCATCGGATCATTCCAAACGTTCTCGGAGCTTTTCTTAATTTTAAGTCATATAATTCTGTTATTTTTCCGACATCTTCCAACTAGCTTTTCTAAAATCCCATCCTTGCAGAATTTGGCTACTTTGTAAGTTTGTGTGAACCCGTGTGTGTTTTTGAAAGTTACATCATCAAGTATTTTAAATCAGAGATAGAGGACGGTGAAAACAAAACTAGTTTATTTAGCACGCACAAATACCGAAACTAAAACGGTTTTGAAAAATTTGTTCACGATTAAAGAAAAAAACTGTGTTAACCGATATTTAATTGCATCGAATATTTCTCTATAATTAAACTAGACCATAATAAACTTAACTAAATAATAACTCACAGTATGAATTCAACCAAAGAAGCAGATTTTGATATTGCTAAAACAGGAATTAATTCGGAAATTAGTGTTAAAAACCAACAGCAGATCACGCTAACAAAAAAATTATTTTGTTTTGGAATGCGCATTAATTGAAACTGGAAAACTGGAGTGTGTTGGGAAAGAGTTCATTATATAAGCATTTTGAAAGTACAGTACAGTTAAACAATTAAGAGACATTGCAGCACACACGCACCACAGTATCAGTTCTTTCAATCTTTTCCAATAGAATTTTCGTTGCAGTGCTTTGCTTGCTAGCTACAGGGCTATATCAACAGTTCTACCAGAAAGCCTCCGCGCGAAGCCCATGACGTCACTGAAGTCGTCCAATTCACCTATAGTCATTGGATATACTGCAAAAAAGGTATAGATTTCGCATACGTCGGGATGCTATATCCAATCGCTACAGTTGAAATGGACGAAGTCAGTGACGTCAAAGATACGCGTGGAGGCTTTCTGCTATAGAAGGTGTTGACTATATGCTAAGGGCTGTTTCATGATGCGCCGGAGTCTGTTGCTCAAACACAGCGGTTCTCAACCGGTGCTCCGTGTGCATTCTTGGGGGCTCCGTGGTGATCCGAGGAATATAAAATAAATCAAGAAATTTGATAGATGATTAAAAAAAAAGAGGCCTACATGGTTCCACCATAAAACATTTACACAAGAAAGGGCTCCTCGAGTAAAACAGGGCTTCGCCATAGAAATTTTGTACTGAAAAGGTCACCGTGAGTCAAAAACACGTTGCAGAACCACTGCTCAAACAGAACCAAGTTGCTAACCTGTCAATTACGATAGTTTTGAATCATTGTACTGTCCATTCTACTGAATTATTTCCAAAATTATCTTTCCGATTATTGCCATTAGTGGCTGCCTATTCATTAGTTTGCTTTTTTCAACTTTTTAAAAATTTAAATTTAATCAATCACTACAACAGCAACATGAACGAGAGATCACTCACTTAAAACAGTAAAATAAGCAACTGAAATGTAAAAAAAAAGAGCACGATTCTCGTGTGTTGATGCGCTAAAACGTGTTGAGCAGTGACGTCACGAGGTAGCTCTGAGACCACGCCCACTGAACCAAGGTGTCAAGCGTGACTTCAAAGGGACGAAACAGCCCTTACTATATAGCCCTATGATAGCGATAAACTAATGTTTTTTTCTTCTTTCATTTTCAAAGGAATAGTAAATGCATAATCCAGATAATTTTAAGCAAAGCTAATTTTATTTTTGTAAGAGATTTGAAATGCGATTCTATACATAAAATTCTTTTTTTTTTCTTTCTCAAGTATGATTGAAATCATATTGTTTATAACAAAATTGGAAACGCAATTGCAAAGATGGGGTGAATTTTTCTTATTTTATATGTCTGTTGGGGAAGGGGATCATATTTTAAAATATGTTTCAGTTGTTTCGACTATTGCATTTATGCGACGTTTTGATGGGGTTTTTTTCTCGAGTCGTACAAAGTGGGGTTCCACTGCGGCAATTTCTGTCAACGGCAGAGCACTCGTCTGTACTACGAGAGTTTGGTGATTCGATATCTCAGCAGAAGCATGAGAATTTACTTTCTGAAATTGTTCATCTCCGCTTGGTTTCCAGTCTTCCGGACTGATTACGAATTAAATGTCCTGTGAAAATATGGACAATCAAAACTGTAAAAATATTCAAAGTACAGCGATTACGTTAAAAGCCTGACTCTGAGACATACGCCTAACAAAACTGCTCACAGATTTCGGTACGGCCTAATACTGGAGTTTAGTAATGATTACGCTGTAAGCCAGGAGTCTTCAACATATGGGAGGAGTCAGGAGTCATCACTCGGGGCTTTCTGTGGTAGCCAGCCGACAATTTCGAGGAAACATCGATTTAACATCAAACGATGATGAAATAAGTAAAAGAAATTGATAAATCCCACAGGCGCCTGAAAGGTGTATCATACTGTAAAGCTGTGAGATATTTTCCAAATAAAAGAGAACGCTGTGCTTTCGATACATTGACGAGGGCGTCGTAACAAGTTCGAGCCCTGCAATTCCAATATTTGAAAAAGACAAGCATGATTATAAAATTAGCAGAAATACTGAAAACCCTGAATGAAGGAAAAAAGTATCAAGGAAAAGTGTGAAAAATAATTTCAGAAGAAGTATTTATTGGAAGAAATAATTTCCAGAACTGTTGGAAATTATTTCATGTTTGAGGAAAATTCGTAACTTATAAAGACATAATTTCTAAATTCAATAAATTCATTATCGAAAGGATTTCAGAATCAATAAAAGAAATAAATCATCAAAAAATTTCAGAAGCGTTGAAACAAATTATTTCAGAATTAATTCTAATTCGTCTTTTGCAGGAAAAATTATTTCGGGATAAATTCAAATTCATCTTTAGCGAAAGGAATTAATTTAGATTTATCTAAAGTTAAAGGAATTTTAATTCAAATTCAAGTTAAAGAGGTGAATTATTTCAGAATAAGTAAATAAATCTCCAGTAATTTGGGGCCCCTGGTTTAACTTAGGAGCCCGTTAACCCATACACTAAGACACCGCTATATTAAATTAAGTTCTTGATACTATCAGGACCGTAACTAGTCTGTGGCAACCGAGACACTGCCCCAGGGCCCCAAGCCGAATATGGGGCCCCAAAAATTTCACACTCATTTTGCATGAAAAGAACCCTTTCCAAGAAGAATCCCAACGAGAAGTCTTATTCGGGGCGCCCGAAAAGACACATTACGGCCCTTTGTATACCATCTTGCAATTCTAACTATTACAGTACAGCTAGGTGTTCCACGGCTTTCTCATCGAAATTTTTAATTTGGCTGAAAGGTTGACTGCCCGACAGAATTAATTATGTAGTTATAATAATGTCACATAATATACTGACCATTCATTTTCTTCTCCTCCTGTTTGTTATGGTCGTTCCTCTCCTCTCGCTGGGTCTGATAAGATCCGGTGATGTCATGTTACTCCCTCGAGGATCGTATACGGGATAGATGACCTCTCTGGACTTGTCTGAAGGAACGTCGGACATCTTGATGGCCGTGTCGATGACCTCTCTGGGCGACAGCGATTTCGAATTCAGGTCGTCTACTTCTCTCAGAGCTATAGATGGTTTTTGACTTCGTCGGGGTGGGGACGATTCTTCGCAATCTCCTCGGTATGCATATCGATCTCCATCGCAAGGTACGGCAGGATCGCGTTTCTCTCTTATCACAGGACGTACCACCTCCCGACTGGTTGATCTTCTTTGGTCATCTACATAAGGATCGTCACGTCTGTTGTCTGATCTTGGTTCGGTCTCATACCGTCGTTCTCCAGTGGGTCTGTAACCATCTCGAGGAGGAGATGACTTCTCGACTGGAACACGAACTAAGCGATCGTCATCTACTGGTCTTGAAGATGTTGATTGCCTGTTTCTAGATCTCGTTTCATAATACCTGTCGTCAGAGTCCAATTCCTTCCTCGAATAACTGCTGTCGTCGGATGTCCTATCGTTGAGATCGACCCGATCCCGTCCGTAGTCACCTTTACTTCGATAGTCCTTATCATCGTCATCATACCTTCCTCGACTGACATACCTATCTTCACCCGTCCTGTAACGTTGATCTCTGTCATCGTCTCTGCGACTAGCAGGCGGATATCGGTCGTCGATATCGTCCACGGATGATTTCGTTTCTGTACGGGGTCGATTTCTCCTGTAGTCGTCGTCACTTTTGGAATAGGATCTCTGGTCTAATGCAGGTTCGGTCCTCGAAGATAACAGCCCTCTTGATAAATCTCTGTCTTCCGTTACGTAGACAGGTCGATCTCTGTCGACGACACGCTCTTCTCCCTTGCTGAGGCTAGATCTAGACCCTTCGTCTTCGTAATCTCTTCGTCGATACGGTCTGTCGTCAACTGTGCGATCACGATAACGATCATCAATGACTGCGGGTCGTCGATCTCTGTCTCGGTCATCGATCCTGTCGTCGACTGGACGGGACTTAACTGCTGGTCTTACAACATCGTCATCTTTGTACCGAGAAGGACGATCCCTGATGGTATCGTCTCCTTTAGCTCGATCGACGTAACGATCATCCTTGTCGTCATCGCGAATATATGGTCTCGGTCTTTCGACATCATCTCGTTTCCTTGTAGCAGGTATTTCAGGAACAACGGCCGAAGTCCTCGCGGGCCCATCATATCGTCTCTCAACAACAGGATCGGGTGACTTGATAGGTTCTCTGCTCATTCTCAAGTCGATGTCATCATCTCTCGGCCGAACGTCTGAACGGGGCCTGCTGTATCTGTCGTCATCACTGAGGACTCGATCTCGGTACCTTCCATCATCGATTTCTCGACGCTTATATTCATCATCGTCTCGTCTTCTGTTCCTATCGTCATCCGGGTTACTTCTATATCGTGTACCGTCTTCTCTTGTCCGGTACCTATCATCTTCATCCCTATATCGATCATCCGGCCTCCTATCTCTGACGTAAGAATCAACGTCAGTCGCTCTGTACCCGTCATCTCTTGGTCTAGATCTGTCGTATCGATCGTCGTCCCTGTATCTTCTGTTGGCATCTGTATCTCGGTAACGGTCATCTCTGACCCTGTCGTCACGGTATCTATAGCCATCATCGGTGCGAGGTCTATCGTAGGATTTGTCTCGGATCCTATCGTCGGCGACTCTCCTTCGCACCTCATCGTCAGCTCTTCTAGGTGGAGGTGCTCTGTCATATTCATCGTCATAACGTCTACGAGGAGGATCATCGTAGTCTCGCCGACTAGTGACGGAATCCGCCGGACGTCGATCTCTATCTCTACTTGGTTGATCCCGGAGGGGAACTCGATCTGAAAAAAAATCAAATAGAAATTAAAACTCGAATCAGGTACCAAAGATTTTTCCACCCTTTAGTAAAATTTTTTATATCTTGTGTTGAAGAATTATGATAATGCAGTGAAAAAGACCTATGTATATAACGATACTCAAGGGACCGAAGAAACGTATCGTTATAAAGGACTTGAGCTGATTATGGGGGGGGGGGGGTTTGGGTGCCCTCAAGAGAGGATATTCCAAACCACCTCATCCCTCTCGTGGGCCAGAACTGGACTCAGCTCCTCTGTTGCCAAATGTAGATGTAATACATCAACACTATGAAAAGTGCATCTAGGACAGACTCTCTGGCAGAGAGTAATAGCGTTATATAGGCGATTATCGTTAGGATTTTCACCGTATTATCAAGCCCATTTGTTCCAAGTACGACAGATTGCATACAAATAAATCATTATATGGCTGTTAAAGTCCAAAAACCAAAACTGTGATCAAAGGAAACAGTGTCATACATACAGATTGTTCCAAAATGGTATGACGATTTTTAGAAAGAAGTTGTAAGCAAACTGTGATGAGATAGTATCCTTGCATTCATTGGCGAAAAACGGTACGGGGTTGGTTTTATAGTGTTATTTTGCATTTCAAAAAGTGTGACACCCCCCCCCCCCCCACTAACTTCGAAAGAAATAAAAAAGTAAAGAACACCCCCACCCTTAAGTAATTCTGCGTACGCATATGGTTCCAAGAGATAAATACGTAAGGTCGGGAAGTTTTTTGTTAGTACGCGTCATTGTATCATCATTGTCTCCGGCAGATGGCACCTTGGTAAGCGTATGCCCCAGATGCTTTGCAATACAAGGGTTTGTATTGCAAAGACCATTGTCTATAATGTATATCGTCTATACACCATTGTCTGGAAATGTTACACAGAAAATCGGACAGACAAAAAAATGGAGCATTTCTCTTTCTGAATCTTTCAGCAATTTTCATCTGAATCTTGAGGCAATTTTTCATCTGAAAATTGCCTCAAGTTGGTTCCAATATTTGACCTTATACGCATTTCGTAAACATTGATCTGAGGAATTTCTAAGGCATTGATACATACCATGCCGGAATGCATGATCTGAGCGCATGTGATATGTATTTATGTTGTGTGAGTTGCGTATGTTTCATGTTCTGGTGGTGCTGCCACCTGTGTCCCATATTGTGAAGTGAAAATGGCAATTGGGAATTATCAAATTATGTAAATATATTGAAGGTCTGCCGCTCTCTGTTGAGAGGCTTTTTTCCAATGAAGGACCGGCTAGCATTCGTGCTTCGAAGTTGCAAAACAGCAGAAAATCAACTTGAGCCTATCACCACAGTGCCGCCAGTGGGGTTCGAACCGAGATCATCACGATGCCCAAATTACCACATAGCGGCTGGCCCTGATACAAAATGGTTCTACCAATTGAACCCCACGAGAGAGAGGGTGTTACTGTTTATTCATGTAAAAAAGAAAAGAAACTCACCATCACGGATATCTTCGGAAGAGCTTCTCTCGTAGACATCTCTATCAACTGGTCTTCTTTGTCTCCTGTCTTCTTCTTCTTCATCGAGCACTCGCCTCGAAGGAGGTACGACATCGGCGTACCTTCTGTCACCAGCATCGTAATCGCTCTTGCCCGAAATCCCGGGCACTCTGTCCGCTCCAACTGGTAGCAGTGGCCTGTTCTCTGGTGATGATGAGGACACGGCACGGGAAGTGATGATCGGAATGGCATCTTCGTCAATCCTTCTAGGTGGATTGGCATCGTATCTATCTCTGTTTGTTGTTGACGCGTGTTCGTGACCGATCGTGTCGTGTTTATCTGAGGGTGTACCTGTGAAGTAAGAATATAAGTTTTATAAATTTCACTTCAGCAGTCTTTGAACAGTTGCGATGGCAGTTCGAAGTACAGGGTGTCTCATAAATTCGTAGGTAGTTTAAAAATTCAAAAAATCTGAATTTTTAACCCTAGAATGGTACGTAAAAAAATCTATACTTGTGGTACCTATGCAAAACTACTACTACGTCCCTCAGGAACGAGTGAGAACACAGTGAGGCGACCACGAGTCCGGAAGTTCATAAAAGAGGCTAGCGATGAAAAAATACATATATATAAGTTGTATTGCTTTGTTCTACACCTCACATACTCGTGCAGCGAGACAAAAAAGAGAAAGACGTCACTCAACGAGGTGCGCGACTTGAACAATCCAGTTTGTTTTCTCCTCGATCTGGTGATTTTCGCTATCCTGCTGATTGATCCGTTTATTTTTTTCTTTCTTTCCCTCTTCTGCGAAAGAATCATCATCATCCCACCCATAGATTTCAAAACCCCTCCGGCCACTTTTTGAATCCTCCTCCTCTTTTAGTATGCGTGGACGTCTCTTCCTCAATCCCGTTTTTTTTTCCCCCTTCCTAGTCACAATTCTCGTATCGCTTACCTCGCTTCGCTCCATTATAATGCAGCCTTAGACGCATAGGTACCATTCTAGGGTTGATGTGAGTTGTGAAAAAATTACTCTCCCAAAGATGGATTGTTTTGTAGAAAAATGAATTAATTAAAATTTTTGTCTGTAGAGGGTGCTGCACAATAGAAAATCACTGGATATATGCAAACCAGAGTCCTATAAAATGCAGGGTGCATGGCTAGCATTTCATTGCTGAATTTACATTCAGTTGATTTTTTCTGCACCAAAAAAAAAATTCCCCCTTCGGTAAACTTTTTTGCAATACCCATCGTTCAATTTTCCAATGTCTTGAAATTTGTGGCAATTTAAACTATATCAAATTTTTTAGAACGCCCTGTACATCCTTGAATGGACAAAATACTAACCCTTTGATCTGTCCGTTGAGTTATAGTTGCTGTTGTTCGGTCTCGGCCCGTTCTTTTCACGAGAATTGAAGTCTCCCTTGTCATTCCTAGTATTGTCTCCCGAGGTCCTCGAACCGGGAGGAGCAGCAGTATTTCTTGTGGGTTCGGTGCCGCTTCTGTTTTCGCTGGCCTGATTCCGAGTTCCCACGATATTGTTCTGGGCGGTAGTTGAGTTCCAAGCATCCTTATGCTCTCGTCCGTACGAACTTGGAAGCGTCGGCGGGGAAGTCAATTTCGGCTTCGGAGTCGTAGCTGAGTGGCTGACCACCGCTCTTCTCTGTGCATCGATAACGGGAACAGACACCAGTCCAAGGTAAAACTACAGGAAATTTGAGATAGGAACAGTGAGCATTTTAATATCTATTGAAAAGAATCTGAATCATAATAACGATGAAACTATTTGACATTAGTCTATTTTTTTTTTGAAATTGTATACTTTTATGAATATAAATTATTATAAACTCCAAATAAATTTATTTGGAGTAAATAAGTTAATCGTACTTTCAACAAAATAATTAACAGGATTATTGTATATAAAAATAAATGATTTTAAAGAACCCGGTGATTACCATTTATGACAGTTGCATTAACTAGCATTAGTAGAAGTCCAATTTTTCATTAAAATATTATTCGTAGTACATGCCTCACGGTCTAGTGACGTCTTATCAGATGGACCTACGCAGCCATGGACCCCCCGAGTAAAAAAAACGCCCCCCCCCCTGTCCGAATCATTAAATTTCAATATTTATCATATTTTAGTAAAATATTTCATTTCCTTCTGTTAGTAGTAATTTGGCTCAGCCTTTTGCCACTGAAAGGCATTTTTAGAAAAGTTGGCCCCACTGAAAATGTTTCCGGCACCGTAACTCATTGAGATGTACTTTTACTTAGTATATTGTGATGATGTCAATGATTAAGATGTACTTTCACTTCTTACTTTTCATTCATTCTGAAATTTAATTTTCCTCAATTTCTTACCCGAATTTAAATTTTGTTATTTCCAATTTGATTCAGTGTTTTTCCATTAAAAAACGTTTTCCTTCATAATTTGAACCTTTTTGGACCTCCGCTGAAGAACTCTTTCATTCCACGCATCGTTTTACGCAAGAACACATTTTTAATTATGTTTTTTGTCATTGTCAACACAAAACTTATGATTGTTCAAGCCTTTATCTACTACACAATATACGATGACACCTACGTTAAAAAAAAATTAAAAAAAAAACATGATCATCAAAAAACTGATTATTGAAAATTTTAGTGCTTATATCTCAAATATGAGCTAATTAAATAATTGATATATAGTTTGAAAAAAATCATAGTAAAATATAGTAACTGCCTTTTTTTGAATCAAAAGAATGTAGTTATATACAGTGAAATCTCGATATAACGATACTCTGAGGACTAAGAATAAATTTCGTTCTAGCGGGATTATCGTTATATCGAGGTATAACAATATAATCAGTCATATCATCAAATTTATGCCGTTGTTGGCATCTATTTTGAATTGGCGTTGATAGCATCATCATAAAATGCATTTTAAGTATTTATTCACAGGAAAAAATCTACTCAATTTCGTAATTGATAAATCTGTGGTGTTTGGTCTGAACATGATAACTCCAAAATCACATTTTTGAGATATAAGCATTTTCATTGTCATTTAAAAATAAAATATAAAGCATACACACAAATACAAATGGAAATATCCTACATCAGCATGTTGTTTAGCCGCACACAGGTATTTGTGCATTTATCCCACTTCTAATTGGTTATAATTAGCAAGACTTACTTTTAGATCAAAAAGTCATTTTTTGGAGGTATCGTGTTCTGACCAAACACCACTAACCAACTATCAATGTTGTTAAATAACATTGATAGTTGTTTCACTCTGTAAAATTGTTTACTGCACATCACCATTATGTACTACGCAGAAAATAACTTCACGGAAATTCCATTAGTAATTTCACAGGATAGAGATAGTGTAATATAACAATATTAATTAGCAACCTCAAAAGAATGGTAAGAATTTAAAAATGTATTGAAGATGATTTTGAGTGAAATATGAAAAATATCGTTATATACCATAATTTCAAAAGATCTTCAAAAAATACCGTTATAGAGAGATTTATCGTAGTATCAAGAGGACTTCAACATTAGACTTCACGTATTTCCAAACAAGATTCGAAAAGATATCGTTGTAGAGGGATTTATCGTTACATCGAGTATCATGTTAGCTAGGTTTCAGTACGTTTGGAAAGTAAATATTACTTCCAGACATTTATTCTATATGCGATTTTTGAGGTTCTGTACGTTCCCTTTAAGGCTCTGTATAAGCAGCACAATTCGAAAAAAATATTTTTTAATGATTTTTCCGGCGTTCTATATACAGTAAAACCCCTCTTGACGGACACCCTTCAGATGCAGCCACTCCTCTTTTACGACCAAATAACATTTTCCCCTTACACAATAAAAGTATGAATTTCAATCCCCTGATTAACGGTCACCCCTCTTTCACGGTCGAATTTTTGTCCCACCGGTGTCCGCAAAAGAGAGGTTTTACTGTACTTGTCATGAACTATGAAAAAAATTACCAGCTAGGGGAAAAAAATCATGAATTTAACCCATTCTGATCTTGGTTCCACAAACTTGTGGGTTGTTTTTCCCTCACTGCAGACTTTTTTGTTTTTCCCAGGGAGTTAAGCCCTGACTTAAAGGATTGTGTAAATTTACAGTTAGAAATCATGACTATAAACTTTGGGAAATTTCATCAGAGGGCAGTACTTCAAGTTTCAGGGCGTTTTTAAGATGGTTTCCAGGTGAAAGTGCCTCCAGGAAAAGTGTTATTTGTTGCATATAATTTAGCAACAAAATTCTGGAAAAAATTGTATGTGGAAATAAATATACCCTGCATCACCTTGACTGAAAAACCTTGAACGAAAATGAATTATTTTTTACAAAAAAATTGAAAAACTGAAGAAAAAAATAATGTTTCTTAACGCATTTTTTGAGTATCGAAAATCCAAAAGCAATTTGAAAATTCCAAAAAATGAATGCTGGGGTCTGAAAACGTTAAACTTTCAGTTGCCAAAGCATTCAAGTCTCTATCTTTATATCACAATAGAAAATAGCGCCACTTATACTGACCACGGAATATATAAAAAGATCCTTTTATCTAATTTTTTTGTGTTTATTGACTCGCACTGATCGGCTTCAGAGCTTTCCAAATGTTAAGGATTGAATGACTCACCCAAAGGAACCAAAACATGACTATCAAGATCGCGGCACTAGTCACGAAACCAACACCGTAGCAAGATCCTCTGAAACATCGGCCGAACGCTGATGCGACCGCTTTGCGTACTGAGCTCATTTCGAACCTACACTCGCTTTCACCGCTTCCTGTTTTTTAGTATGAGGCCTCCATGCATGCAATTGGTCGGTTGTCGTTACAGGTTCGCGGCAGACGCACGACTTTCTTATGCCACCTTCCCACTATAGCTCTGCTCTGTATAGTTATAAGTTCAAGAAATTAACATCGGTTTTAAATAGATCCTTGTCGTTGTTTTCCTTTTGAATCTATCTTGTCACTTTGAACGGATCGCTACTGGTCGGTTATATTTCAGAGATTCCGTCTATGAAGATTGTTTATGGATGTGTGTATGGTACCGGATTAGGGTTTCCCAGGGTTGCGTACTTGACGTGTGTGTTCTTTTGAGAAAATATATTTTGGGTGTCGAAAACATCGCTGATGACGTCGGTAATAATGATATAACTCACGCAGAAAAACAAATAGTCCGATCGATTTCGTAAACCTCAGTAAGGACCGTTCAAGTGTTACGTAAGCACTACTGGAGTGGGGGGGGGGGGGGGGGAAAGGTCGATTTTTCTTAATTTTGATGACAAGGGCTGGGAGGAGGGAGGAATTGAACAATGATTACGTAAGCGATTGGTAATTAAAATATGAAAATGAGGAAATAATTTTATTCCAATCTCAATTGAAGAAAATTGAATTTAACATCAGTCTAGTGCAGTGTTTCCCAAAGTGGGCGATGGAATAATTCAAGGGGGCGATAGAACCTACTGATTTAACATAGGATCCTATGGGTTTACTTGAGTTGGGGGGGGGGCGATGAGAGGAAAAAATTTCTGATGAAGGGGGCGATGGAACAAAAAGTTTGGGAGACTATGGTCTAGTGGATATGTTCAGTCAGACACAAAAGTTTACATACATAATTAAAAAGTGCACTTAGAAGGGAAAAAGTCAAAGGATTTGAGAACCTGACTATTTTCTACTCAAACACTCGGCATATACAAATCAGTCTTTCTGATAGAAATACATAAAAAATAAATTCGTACAAAAAAAATCATTCAAAAAATGTACACATCACAAAAGTCTACATACACAAAAGAGAAATTAAAGTATTCTCAGTTTATATGCATTATAAAGTAATTTAATATTTCGGGCGGCTCTCCATTAGTGCCAATTGCTGCCTGCAATAATCTTGGGCATTAATCTTTGGGTTGCAAGATTGAACCACGTTTTCTGTCACACATATGGCGTTATTTCAGACCACGTTTGCATCAGTACTTTTATCAGGTATTTTCTGTCAGAAATACCTACTGAATTATCAAACTCTTCTCTTGGATTCATTCCCTAAGTGCTTCATAGGACTCAAGTCTGGTGAAAGTGCCTTGTACACCAAAGCCTCCTACATACTACACCTATCATAGCATCTAGGAGGCTTTGCTTTGTACACAGGAGCCATACCTTTACATCCTGCGCAGTATGCTTTGGATCGTTGTCCTGCTGAAAGATCCTTCGTTTTACAATGCATGGACTGATTCTTGCAATATTTTCAGGTATTGCGGGCTGTCTATTGTACTTATTTTCCTACACCAGATGAATTCCAAACCATAATTGTACATTACCTCAAAACATGCTTGACTGTAGTGGTCAGCTTTTCAAGTTTCATTGGCTCATTTTTTTTTTCGCCGTTAATATTTTTCACGACCGTCACTTCCGAAGATACTTGCATCGGTGAAGATGACGATATTGAAATCCTTCAGATTGAAAAAGTCCTATTAAACATTTCCAGACCAACAGTTTACCTGGTCGTTGCTGCAATGTACTGCGACGATTAAGGGGCGGTTCAAGTATTACGTCAGCAAATTTTTAGCCATTTCTGACCCCTCCACCCCTCGTCAGCAAAATTTCGTCATCAGCTCTGCCCCTCTGAATCCTAACGCATATTGGTGGAATCAGAGACGTACACGAAGGGGGGGAGGCATACGGGGGGGGGGGGCTCGAGCGGCTCCCCCGACGATAAAAAACGAATTTTTTGAACGCAAAAAAATATTTTTCTTTAAATTGAAATTTTGGAAGAAAAATACATTTATGTTATTATAATCAATTTCTGTTAATTTCAATGCTATTTGAAGACTATGAATTCAAAATTTATCTTTATTAAATTCATTGCGACCCACCCTCTAAGCCCCATATAATGATAAATCGTATAAAAGCACTTGACCCGTGGACTAAATATGGCCCTGGGGGTTATTTGATGAGGCCCCTGCCCTCCTCAAACCTAATTTTGTGAAAATGAACTAAGCGGCACATTTACAGATCGCTTAAATGACATGGTACAATTCCAAAGCACTTAAGCGGCCCGTACACATTTCCAGATCACTTGGATCCGTGAAACATTTAGAGATCACTAAAGTGGCTCTAGACCAGACCAGAATGAAATTTATCTTCCCGGGCCTGGCCCTTAAAAGTGGCTCTGTAGGGCACTTATCAATGGGGGGAATGTTACTTCAAGTGCCCACAAACTGTGAAAAAGTTTTTCTCGTTTTTGGCGCATCGAGTAAGATGCCATTAAGAATAGCTCATATTTCATAAAGGGTGTTTGATGACGTAAGCATTATCCAAACCCCCCCCCCCCATCATCAAATAGGAAACCCCCTTCCCCCCAATTAATGCTGACGTAATCCTTGAATGACCCCTAAGAAGTAAATTTTGATGCTTTATAATCATTTCACAAAATATTCATTACTATTTTTAATTTCTGATCGTGTTGGGTGGCGAGGGGGGCAGTGCTTACGCCTCTGGTAAGTTTTAACACAGTTTTACTCAATTTTGCTCACAAGTGTGGGGGGGGGGGAGAGAAGTTAGGGCTTTGGTCACTTGTTCTGACAAGGGGAAAAGGTAGAAGATAGTCAAAAGCCCTGCTTACATAATGGGACCCAGAAACGTTATGGTAGGATTACCAGATTCGAAAACTGAGAAAGAGGGGTGACATCAGCGCGCGCACTCTTAGTAACAATTTCCACAACAGATGGCACCACTATTCTGACCAATAAAACCGGCCACAACAATGATCTTTCCCAATTAAAACAAAACCGAACAGAAAAAGCGAAAACAGAAAATTTCTGGGAATTTCGTTCACTTTAGTACCATTTTAAAGAAAGCGAAGGTTCCGGAAAATTCATTTACTAGTATTACAGTTAGAAATAGATAACTATATAAAAAAATATATATATATTCAGAAATAAAATGTTCATAATAAAATATAATTTCAACGTAATAAAAATACATAATAACATACATATATATAACATAATAAAAATATTCATAAATCTCCAATGTTAAAAAATTTCATCTTTACGAAAAATAATTTTAAATTTATAATTTCAATTTTCATGCATTCGCAATGTGCTGCCATCTATGATAAATATTAGAAACTAAATACATGGTCATGTCTTGAAGATAGTGCCTCTAATATATTACAATCTGAGTAATATTAGTTGATATGTAATTAATAACACTTTTTCAATTTATACATGTACGAGAATCTGTATTTATCTAAGCTGAACTGAACTGTAAAGTGTAGATTCGTTGGTTCCGGAGAAGCAAATGTTTATCTAAGCTTTTCAGTATCAATTGGACTGAATGAAGTGACTTCAACTCTTTTTCGGAAACTTTTGTCTCGTGATTTCAATTTTTAAATATGGAATAGAATTTGAACAATGTCTCAGTTGAACAATTACAGTTTCCAGGTGTTTTCACTTTCTGTCCAACTTCTATTGTTTTTACTAGGGTTTCCGTACGTCCTCCTTTTCTATGTCATTTCAAGCGTCCTCCTAAGTTTTTTAGAAAATTCGGTCTTTTTTCTTTTTTTTTGTCCTTTTCACAGTTTTCAGAATTATCTTCCACTTTTTTCTCGAGGAAATATTTTTCTCACTCTGAAACTTACACATTGGAATATGCAAAGTAGGGGGGGTGGGGGAATTTGGGGTTCTGATCCTTCCTCAAGCAGAGATTATAGTGTTATTTTGCAGTAGAAAAATGCACCCCATTCAGAAGAAAAAAAAATTTAACCCCTCCCCCCGAGGAAATTTTGTGCACACCTATGAACGCGTGCGTGTGTTTTCACCCATTTTTTACATGCTTGCTCAATAGTCGTCGCAATGCCTAGAATACCAAAACACAAGTTGCCTTTAAGCAGCGCAGATGCTATTTTAACCATGGCTCAGTTTCCTCCAGGATAATGCAAACAAGACGGTCCGAAAAACCGACCTGGAAGAACAAAACATCAAAATATCCATATTAAGAATACCATTGTTTGATCACCAACAGCTAATGTCGTATACTCAAGTAGGTGGGGAAGGGGGGTGTTGCCTCTTTTTCCCATTCAAACATGAAGGAAATATAGTTGATATCCGAATTTCAGGCTTTGGCCAACCAGTTCGCGAAGTTGCCGGGGATACCCGGCCAAAGTCCGACAACAAAAGACATGATTCAGGATCATCACCAATTTTGCGTAATTTTTGTGATAATTATGGCCACGTTAGCTAATGGCAACCCATCATATCACGGTCACGATGCGGCAATCATTTTTGTTTTCGAAATTTGACAGAAAAACATGTTTATATAATTATTTGTGTACCCTTTTCTCCCGAATTTTTCTTTTCTCTCTCGTCACATGGAGCTAATCAAATAAGCTACTATATATACCGTATATAGCCATGTATCGCGCATGGGCAGTGAAAAAAAAAGATTTTGTGCCTACCGGACCGTCTTACATCAGCACATTGAACTTTGGTCACGGATCTCTAGCTGCCTCTAATTGGCATTCAAGAGCCCAAATCATTTCTGAAAATCGGACTTTGACAAGAACTCTCGGCCGTTACGCCAATCGGCCGAATTTCGGACGTAGGTAGTAAATGTATGTGCGGGCACCCGTGCGACCGCACTTGCCGCACACTCCCACAACAGCGACTGCGTATGTGACCAAAATCTGAGAACTATGTATATATTTGTATTTCATATTCTCGAGCACTTCACCTGAATCTCACGAAACTATATAAATTGTATTTTTCATGAATCTTTTATGTGCAATCGCGCATAATCTCTTTATGCACAATATAAGTAGATAGATAGATAAAACCGCTCGCTCACAACCCCGGACTTACTTCCGTTACCTCAAAAGAGTCAGGGTTGTGCCGGAAAACGTTAGCAAAGATTTATAGCAGTGGTCCCCTTGCCCGTGCTCACACGTATCGAATCACTCGCGTCGTTCTCCTCATGAAGACAGCGATCAAGTCGATGTAAAGTACAAGCCATTTGACTAAAAATGGATACCTGAACCCAATGACCAGGGAGAAAAATTGCACGTGCGCCCAGTGGTACATAAGGGCTGGAGACCGCAGCTTGGGATTTCAAAATAAGTGAGAAGATTTGTGGAGCAAGTAAGAAAATGAAGTTGGCATGTTGAGGTAGAAGATTCGAGTGATCTAAATGCACAATATATACAAAATATATACAACGCCTCCACTGTGACGGCAAACGAGGAAACAAAGCCTCCGTCCACAGTGCTGAGCAGTTTTGTTTCCCCCTTTCTTTTTACAGAATGTGCAACATGCCGCAAATAAGTAGCTTTCGTTACCAAAAATGACTATTACCCATCGTCACCATCATTAGGCCTAAGAAATATGCGTGTATTTTTTTTTTCGATTTTGTTTGGCTACTTTATATTTTCTGAAATTGGCAACTTTACTTGCATTTGACAATTTTTTCGTGATGATTGATCATTTTACTTGCATTTGACTAATTTTGAATATAATTGACAATTTGACTTGCCTTTGACAATTTTTTGCCTGTAAATTCCAATTGTTGGCTCTAATTGACAACCTTACTTGCATTTCAGTCAAAAGACCGACAACTTCATTTGCATTTGTGAGTCAAATGATTAACAATGAATGATTGACATTTGAGTCGAATGAATGAAAATGAATTTGTCAAATGATTCGACATTTTTTTTTAGATCTAATTGGCAACTTGCACTACAACGTTTTTTTTTAGATGTAAATTTACTTTTATTACAATTTTACTTGAATTCGACAATTTTTGGCTATAGCTGACAACTTTACTTACATTTGACAATGTTTTTTTAGCTGTAATTGGCAGCTTTACTTGAATTTTGACAATTTTTTAGCGATTGATAATTATCGATTTTCCGTATGAATCCCAATTTCACGTATTTTCATATTTGAAATATGATCTGCCTATTGCATTCATCATGTTGTATATATGGAGGGTTGAGTATCAAAGTGCTCTAAGTTAATAATTGTATAAAACTTTCCGTAACAAAAACTTTCTTTCCTGAAAGCTTAGTTTTCCTCGTAAAAATAAAAAACATTAGTCGAAATTTTCATTGAAATGATTTTTTGCTTGTAGACACTTTAGACTCAAGTATCTTACAAACAAAAAAATCATTTCAGAGAAAACTGATTTTTTGGGAGCTTTTAGAGCAAAGAAAATTTTTTGTTATGAGAAGTTTCGCTCAAGTAACTTAGACCACTTTTATTCCCAACTTCCTCATATTGACATTTTTCCACTGGATTACCTTTCGCGGGCACACACACACATTAGGTTGTGCAGTGCACCCCTGTTCTAGAGTTTCGTTATCTCTCTTGAAATGATACATTGACTAATTTATAATTATTGGATTCAAAGAGTTTTTCAAGAAGTTGCAAAAAAGATTTTTCTCAAATTCCAAGATTACTTCGATAATTGCATTGAAAATAATTTTTTTTCAAATCACAATTACAGGAAAAAAATTTTCAAATTTATTCAATTTTTTTTTTAATTTGTATGTCAATTTTAATTTTTTTAAATTAATAACACAAAAAAGTCAAATTTCAATGTTTGTCGTCTAGAGGACTAAGCCTGTACAGAGCGACTAATTAAAAATACAGTTAAATAATATAATAATTTTGCATAAATTTTTGTAACAATTATATTGGAAATACATGTTCACATAACAGTAGCATTTGATGCAAAAAAAAATTTTTGATATGAGGCAACTACAAGCATATTGATAATAAGGTAATTCGCTTCTATATTTGAAAATATACGTCAATATCGTCTGTGGTTATTACAAATTCAAAAAGTGATTTTTTAAATGATGCAAACCTAGATAAGTTCTGTATTACCAATGGTTAAAGCATTAAATAGTTTAGGAGCAAAATAGTAAAAATGTGTGTTTGCGAAGTATTTCTTTTCTAAATGACGGTATGCAATAAGAGATACTAATCCCCGGCCCGGCAAACTAACGCAATAAATTTCAACGGTATGCAATAAATTTCGTTTGTCTTCCCAATGATATGGATTCTGAGATTAGTATTTACTTGAATGTAGTTGAAGATTTCAATTTTTAAGATTGGAATTTTTTTTGTAACAAAACTAAACTCCAAACGAATGGAAATTCGTAAATCATCCAGTCGCATTGTATATATGAGAAGATTTATCTCGAAAATTTCAACCAGATATTATTTTTGTAAGCCCCTCCCCCTTTTCTTGAGGCCTCCGGTACTTGCTAGGTTGGGCCCATTGGTTAAGACAGCACTGCAACTAGCATTCAACTGCTTGTTCGCAAGAAAATGCACGTGTAGGAAACGTCTTAAAACCATGGATGAATTTCACCGATATCATCAGCATCATTGCTAGAACTATGGAAGCTCATGAAGATGGGGACATCTCGTATCGGAAGAATGTATGTCCGAGGACACATCCATTTCTACGGAGAAAGCCGAAAAAGTTAGGAAAGATATTGTTACGTTGGCGAAAAACCACAGGATGAAGAAGAGTTCAATGAAGTGGACATAGGAGGAAATTTGAGAACTAATTATATAACAGCAATTCAGAAATCAACGGGAGGTGGAGGGATTAATAGAACTGACTGCTCCTGAAATCGAAGCTGAATCATGGTCAAGATTAGGAAGTGGACGACAAGTTCATTATGAGCAACATAACGCAAGGGCTTCGTAAGTTTAAATCGGCAATGGATTGTTTCCATGGCATAGACTCCATCTATGGTACGTTTTTCACATGTAGAGAAAAATTTGAAGAGAAAGCCTTGTGTTACCACACTCTTTCTTTCAAACCGGACATGGTCAAGTCTCTTTCGACTGTAGCCAATTTTAACCATTGTTCCTGTCGAGCGGCGGGGCCGTGTAGGCAGTGACGTATTTACAGGGGGCTTAGCGGGCTACAGCCCAGGGCGGCAAATTTGAGGGATTGGTGACCAAGAAAGTTTGTAGAATGGGGGAAGGGTGGAAAAATGTGTATCAATCTCAATACATTCACCTCTGCCTAGACAGATAGATAGAAACCGCTCACAACCCCGGACTGATGCAAAGCACCTTACTTCCGTTACCTCAAAAGAGGTAGAGTTGTGTCGGAAAAGTTAGCAAAGGTTTATAGTGGTGGCTCCCCTTGTCCCGTGCTCGCAAGTTTCGAATCAGTTGCGTCGTTCTCCCCATGAAGACAGCCATCAACTAGATGCAACGTACAAGACATTCGACTGAAATGGACAGCTGAACCAAATGACTAGGGAGAAAAATTGTACGTGCGCCCAATGGCACATAAGGGCCGGAGACCGCAGCCTGTGACTTCGAAAGAAGTGTGGGAAAGACTTGTGAGCAAGAAAGAAGAAGAAGCTGGCATGTTGAAGTGGGAGAGATTTGAGAATGGTCTTAATACACAATGTACGTATATAATATATATACACAACGCCTCCACTGTGACGGGAAACGAAGAAACAAAGCTTTCGTCCACAGTGCTAGGTGCACCCCTATTTATAGCGTCCGGCCACCGCCAGGTTAAAATTTTTTCCAGGAATATTTCGGTATTTTCCAGGAATTTTTTCGACTAACTTAGAGTAACGATGGGTTTACATATTGCGCATGCGTGCCATATCATTTGCGAAGCGTTGCCATTCCATAATAACAATGTTTGGAAAAAAAATTTCGCTTTTCCATTGTGAAACGTCTTGAAACTGCAAGAAAACCGTTTTTGTTAGATTAATAAGGTCAAGTTCGCAAGTTTCTCATTCTTGCCAATTAAAGATTTAAAAATAAAATAATTAATTTGCGTACAAGGGCAGTTTTGTTTCCCTTTCCTTGTACAGAATATGCAATATACACACACAGAAAACACAGAGCCTGCATTAGGACGGGAATAATCAAACAGAGCCTCTCCGTTGACAGTGCTGGACATTCACATTTGAATTACACGCGTACATTATTTACATTAGGAGCAATTCAAGTGTTACGTAAGCAGATTTTCAGCTATTTTTGACCCCCTCCCCCCCTTGCCAGCAAAAGGCATCAAAACACTGACCCCGCCCCCCCCCCCCCCCGTCAGCAAAATTTCGTCACAGCAGCTTAGAATATATCATATCTTCTTCAAAAAGGTGTGGTTGATGACGTAAGCAACCTTCAAATCCCCCCTCCTTCCCCCTTGTCATCAAAAGTCAGCAAATCTGAACCCCCCCCCCGATGCTGACGTAATACTTGAATGACCCCTTACAAAAATTCCCCTTTTTTAAACTATTGGAAATACACATAAACATTACTATGAAGGTAATATTGGGTATAAATATCACCAGGAGTTCATATAAATATTCAAGG
Source organism: Pholcus phalangioides (assembly GCF_987345545.1). Taxonomy (NCBI): domain Eukaryota; kingdom Metazoa; phylum Arthropoda; class Arachnida; order Araneae; family Pholcidae; genus Pholcus; species Pholcus phalangioides. The sequence continues at coordinate 4,782,909 of NW_028301594.1, forward strand.
TTACAAAATTACTATCATGCTATAAAAGTGCGGCGGGAATAATCAAACACAGCCTCCGTTCACAGTGCTGGGTGGCAGCACTGTGAACAGATAGACAGATAGAGACTAGGTTAGTGAGTGGCCAAAATAGAGTGGCCTAGACCATTTGTAAGCACGTAACCGAACAAAAGAGTGACTTAGAGCGTGAGCAAGCATGTGAATTTTCAAAAGAGTGATGTACAGAGCATGGGACCAGGACCTAGAGAATGAGCTAGATTGGGTAAAAGCTTGTGAATGACCAAAACAATGGCCTAGAGCATGTGTAAACACGCAAATGATAAAAAGAGTGAGCCATAAAGCAAGGAACCATGTCAGTGAGCGACCAAAAGAGGGACCTAGAGAGTGTGCGAGTGACCAAAACTGTGTGCAAGCATGTGAGTGACCAAAAGGGTGACTTTAAGCGTGTGTGAGCATGGGAGTGATCCAAAAACTGACACAGACAGGTGTACTTGCAGGAGTGGGGAGGGAGGAAGCCAAGCGGATTATATAGCACTGGGTGGTGAATTTGAGGAAAGTGTAATCCAGAATCGAGAAGGGCGGCAAAATTCGCAGCGGCAAAACCATAATTGCGCCTCTGAGTGCAGTAAGTTACTCTAAAAAATTGATTGAAATCAAGTAGAAACGGCTAACAAACATTATAAATAATATTCTTTCAGAAAATATCTCCTGGAATCGCTGGACGCCCCTCCTACTTCTGCTGCACAAAGCACAAAAAAGCAGGATGCCTAAAAAAAGTAAAACTGTGTTATTCGCGGTCATCCCCGGAACCCCCCACGAATACCGAGGGACGACTGTATTTTGAAGTTTTGGGGAAAAATTCTATCCAGGGCTCAATTTTTAGAAAGTGGTATACATTAATGCCGCTGTGCGGTCGTGTGGCTTCGTGCTTCACTCTCATCGTTAGCATCCACGTTCGAACTCCCGTTGACGGACAGTGTTGGTAGGCTGAAGTTGGTTTTCTGCGGTTTTCCAACTTCGTGGTGTGAATGTGAGCCAGTATCCCATTTAAAAACGTATTAGACGTTCGTTTTTTTATACTATAGTATTAACGTAAACGTTTTTATATAGGGATTTTTTTTTTGTTTTGGTGAATTGCTTGCCTTTTAGAATTCTTTTCGCTGAAATTGGCAACTTTGAATGCATTTGACAATTTTTTGATGATAATTGATACCTTTACTAGCATTTGCCATTTTTTAATATAGTTGACAATTTCACTTGCCTTAAAGTTGTAATTGACAGTTTTTCGCTATAATTGACAACTTTACTTCCATTTAGAAATTTTTTTTAAGCGTTGATTGGCAACTTCATTTGCATTTAACAATTTTTTCTTCTGCAATTCACAATTTTTACTTGCCTTTGACAATTTTTTGGCTGTAATTGGAAATTTTTTGGCTATAATTGACGACTTTACTTGCATTTCACAATTTCTGTTTAGCCGCAGTTGTCGATATCCCGTATATTTATAAAGGATGTATGGTCAGCCTACGAATTTTTCTATCGGATTACGTCTCACGGGCCGGATGGGAACCGCCTTGGCATATCGCAGTTGGCCCGCGGGCTGTACGTTGCGCACCCCTGTTCTAGAATTTCGTTATTATCCATAGACTGATTTATAAATATTGCCTTTTCAAAGTGTTTTTCAAGAAGTTGAGCAAAAAAGATTTTTCTCAAATTGCAAGAATGCTTTTGTAATCGTGATAACAAAATATATTTTTTGCAGATTATATAGAGAAATATATATATATATTCCTTGGAACTGAAGACTTATTTTCATGATAAGATTTTTCCTAATAACCAGTGGTGGTTACCTCTTCCTGCAAAATTTCCCTCAAAAATTTCCCTTATGACTTAGTTTCCCACGCATTCCGCAATAATGTGCTGCCATCTAGCGGGTGAAATACGTAATCAAGTATCTTACAATAGAAAAGTATCGCACTGCATTAATTTCTTCTTTTATTTTCAAAAAATTCTTTTGTTTGATGAACTCCCAAAATTTCCCACAAATGCTAAGAAATTTCCCACTTGGGGAAAATTTTGACTAATTTTTTCCACGAATATGGGAAATTTACCACGAGTTACCATCACTGCTTACAACCATTCAATATTCCAACGCCCAAGTCATTTTCAAGCGTTTTGACAATTTCAAAATTTTATACGTTAATAGCACACTGTTGTACTGTTTGATTATCAGAATACTATAAAATTACACTTTATAGCCATCAAACAGAATTTTTATTCTTGATAAATTAGAATATATACCCGATTTTTATCTTAGCATAAATTCATATATACCCGATAAATTTAACAAAAATTTAAAAATTACTCCAAAATTAAAAGATTAAATTGTTTATTGAACAGTTGTTTGCTCACAAAAAAACAGGGATTTCTTCGGTTTTGAATATACGTATTCAAAAATTTCGTCCATACCCATTCAATTTTAAGGGTCATTAAAATATTACGTTAGCATCGGGGAGGGGGGCGGTTCCGATTTGCTGAAGGAAGGGGAGGGTGTTGGATGATTATTACGTCACCGACGAACCTTAAGAAAAATATGAAATATTCTTAATGGCATCTTACTTGTGCGTCAAATAACGAGAAGAACCTATCTATAGTTTGTGGGCACATGAACAGACTATTGATAAGTGCGCTGCAAAGTGATCTCCTATAAAGTGATCGCACTTTAGTGATCTCCAAATGTTTCGCGAATGCAAGCGTAGACTTGTGTTATTGAGTAGCGAATTGGTGAATTACAACCAGATACAGCGTTTCTTATCTGCATATATGGCAATCATTTTTTTCTTTCATAAAAATTTCGTTCGATCAAATTCATGAATACTTTCCATTTTTCCGAAATCCTATCTCGGGCTCAATTTTTAGAAAGCATAAGTAGTGCCGTTGTGTGGGCATCGTGCTGGATCCAGATTCGAACACCTATTGACGCACAGTGGTGGTCGGCTAAAGTTGGTTCTTAATGGTTTCCAACTTGGAGGCATGAATATATGTGTGTGTGAGCCGGTCTCACCTTTAGAAATGTCTCTCAACAAAGAGCAGGCAGACCTACAACACGATTCTGACGTAATATGAAAATTCAAACATAATTTCCACCTTTACTTTAAAATATGAATGGCAGATGACAGCACCAGCAAAAACACGAAATAAGCATGATTCTGACAGCATAAATACGTTAGAGCCTATAGAGCCACACATAGAATCAGAACACACATATTCTATGTACCAGTTCGTACATTTCACTACAGAGAAATGTGTGTACGAGGTGCATGTACGGTGATGGTGCAAGTAACCCCACCGTCGCCACAGTGGTGGGTGGCTGAAGTTGGTTTTCTGTGGGTCCCAACTTTAAGGTGCGAATGCGAGCCGATCTCCCCTTTAAAAAGTCTCACCACAGAGAACAACAGACCTACAATCAGTACAAATTGTAATTCAATCATAACACATCACTCACTTCACTTCTGAAATATAGATGGCAGCACTGAAAAATCAAAACACAACACTGCATACGCAGTCAGACTGTTGGGTACACTCACACAGCTACACTTCCGGCACAACTCACTAAGTAGTAAATCGCCCATAGATGGTGATAGACTTGAGTTGTGCTCGGTTTAAAAGAAAAGAAAAAGAAAATAAGTCAAGCCCATTTTCTACAGATTGCATTATTGGAATCTGAGCTGGAAAAATTGGGTGAGAAATTCCATTGTTTATATTATGGCAGTGGTTCGGCACCTGTGCCACTCCAGCAAAAGGAAATTAACCCTTACAGTCTCGTCAAACTTGATCTGCTGCGTTTCGGTCACCCCGGAATACCTCGAGTTCCCGAATATTTTTTATTTCCAATGTGGCAGTCAAAATACGGGTCAGGAAAATTTCTAAAAATCACTTAAAGAATTAATCAGTAAATTTAGTGATTAAATAAAGAAAAGGTGCCTTATAGGGACTCCGACAGAGAATTTTACTCTTGAAAATGGCTATTTGGGTCAAAAAGTTTTGGAAGCACTGGTTTGAAGCGTGCTAGCGTCAGCGAATTAATACAGGGTGGTTATAAATAAACTGACACTATTCACAGACGTATATAGCACCCAGTGTTATCCGAAAATATAATTTTGAAGATTAATTTCTCCAACATTTCAAGGGATATTTTTATAAAAACAGAGGTTATTTTTTTGTTTTATTAGTGAGAAAAATACACCAATTAGAAAAAAAATTACCTAAACTTTTTAGGAGTATTTTCACTCTTCAACGAAATTTGGAGGAGTAAAATTGATTTTTTGTACGTGAATCACGCGTCTAGATGCGTAGTGGCGTACACTGGTAGCGTCTCTTCTGATGGAGTATTACAAGATTCAGTAAAAAATAGTTCAATTTTTGACCACCAGGTAAAAAAGTGGTTTTTTTTCACAGCAGTTACCTTTCTCCCATGGTCCAAATAAGTATATACCAAGTTTCAATGAAATACGTCCACCACAACGGGCGCTACATAGAGTCGTAGTAGTGTCAATATAGTTGAGTTGAGCAGTGTCAGTTTAATTGAAGCAAATATGGTCAGACTAGATTGTGTGTTTGATACTTTTCTTCAGAAACGTCTTTAGCGGGCTCGATGGAAACTTTTGCGGGCCGCATTTGGCTCGTGGCCGGAGGTTGTGCACCCCTGTTTAAAAGTGTTCTGTTCAAAAAAAAAAAAATAATAATAATCTACAAATTCGTCAAGCTCAGATATCTAACTCAATTTAGTTTCCGAAATTTCTATTACTTTTTGTTATGAATATCAATAGCTTGATTTTTGGGATATTGATAATTGATAGTAATAATTATACTCAATTTATGATAATAATAACAGATAATAATTATTGTTAATAGCTAATTAGGGCCGTTCAAGTATTACGTCATCATCGATGGGGGATTCCGATTTGCTGACATTTGATGACATGGGGGGGGGGGGGGTTTGGATAATGCTTACGTCATCAACCACTCTTTATGAAAATATGAGTTGGATTCAGAGGGGCAGAGCTGATGACGAAATTTTGCTGACAAGGGGGGGGGGGTCAAAAATTTCTAAAAATTTGCTTACGTGATACTTGAACGGCCCCTTAATTAAAAGTGTAATTTTTTAAATATCGATTTGAGTGTGCTGTGTAAGTTCAACTGCTTACATGGTGAACGCCGAAGAACTCGTGTAAGCGTATGTCAAACAAAACCCTGCGTATCCATATACAGCAGGACCCTGATTTGCTGAGCTAATGTGAACGGACATAACTCGGATAACCAAACCTCGAATAATCTGGACTTTACAGAATGAAGTTAATGAAGCCATAAATAGGTATAAATTGCATTTGCACAAAAGTTAGCTGAAAGTAACGTATAGTGTAGCAAAATGATTAAACGAATATGGTAAAGTTACATGAAATACCGCAACCTATTCACAGTTTAAAACACATCGAAGATTACACACGGTGCTTTAAAAAGAAAAAGTTATCCAATGTCTTCTGTCAACGGCACTCTCTTAAATGCTTAAAGAGCACCAGGGTGCTCTCGAACAACAGGCTTCAGATGCTTGTTTAGTCAAGCGAGTGTTTCAAATTTATTTTCCTAATTGACCTCCCCTCGGAAAAAAAGTTTTATCCTTCCCTGGACAAGGTCTGATGTTAAATCTGCAGTTGGGCGCGGTAGCCCATGTCGATGTGGTACTCGCTTAAAATACCAAAGGATGTGTAGAGGTGTCACGAGTTTGATACCTGGTTCGTCTTTGTCAGAAACTTTCCTGACGCAGGGGTACACATCAGAAACAGTGACATGACCACAGAGAAAATGATCCCTATCGCAGGTTAGCGCACCAACTTCTCGGTGAGTGTAAAAAAAGCTGCCGTTCGGAATCGGCAATAAATTGTAGCTCCAGGTCTAGTTAGACCTCTTGTGCAGATAATAACCGTGGTGCGACAAATGGTCAAATCTGTAGCTCGAACCTCCTCATGATCATTCCAGCGGATTTCTCAAACGGCGATGCCGCCCTTTTTAAACGTGAAACCTTCACAACCCGTAGAGCTCTTTTAAACGCTTTGGCATTCTCTGAACGAGTTTGTCATGATACGCGTGATTTTAGCGTATCTAATTTTCAAAATGAATTTATGAAAATTTCTTTGGGTAACCCGAAACTCGGTTAATCGAAGTAACTATGTGCTTTCGGGAATAATGGCATCAAAAGACCTTGAATCTTCATCCGTACATCAGTGTGCCTCTGATGACACTATAGCAGTTCCCACCCCCTCCATGATTTGGTATAAGAGAATAGGGATGATATCCTAATCCTAAATCCTAAATATGACATTGTGGCCTGTGGGTTGGCGACTGAAATTGGCAAACAGTGCATACCCCTGCGTCATTTCTTAGCCATCCTGGACTAGTAGTGCGATTTTCGTCATGGTTGTATATTTTATTATTTTTTAAACTACTTAGATATTGCCCATATTGGGTTATTAAGAAATAACCCAATTAATTAATTGGGATGATATAAAAATGATATCAAACGTTATTTCCAGAGAATGGGAAATGCTCTCATTAATCCATGATTAATTTAAAACAACGAAATCATTAAACACTCAGGATGAAATGAAAAAGTTTAATAGCAGTGTAAAAAAACCGGAAAGAAATAAAAGTAGAAAAACGCATTCCGAGGTGAAGAATGAAAAAAAAAAATAGCTTGAGAGATGAAAATGATTGTTCTTCTGCCTCATAGATGGCGTTTCACACGCTGTCAGGTTTCGGTTTCAAACATCCGTGGGTTTCCAGCCTAAAACTGAAACAAATATTAGAAAAAAAAATTGTTTATTATATAAATGTAAGTTGAATAAATACCACGGCTTTGAACATAATTCGTCTCTGAAAATTAATTTTACAACAATTGAAATCATCATTGAAATGATGATATTATTATCCAATCATTCACTTTTTACAGGCCGGATTCTTATTTGAATTGATTTTCGTAATATTTATTTTTTTTATTCCTCTTCCTGTTAGAGATATCAACGGAAAAATTGGTGAAAAAAATTTTCCCGTATATTTTTCAGAGCTTGTTATGCCTACAGAAACCACATCAAAATTAAGAAAGATAAACTTTAAATTTTATTCTTTCTTAATAATTTGGTGATTTAAACTAATTAAATTTATGACAAGTGCTGAAGTTACAATTTATGACAAGTTCGTGAGTTACTCCAGGATAAAGGAACGTTCTTCATGCAACTTGTACACTGTGTGCGTGGGTCTCGTGAATGAACGTAAAAGTTTTTTGAAGTATTCAACAACCTTTAAAAAAATTATTAAAAACAATCGCACAAAAATTCAACCTTTCTGTTTCAACGTCGAAAACCTTTCACTCCGCCTATCGGCAAAATTGATATCATCTGAATTCAAACAACATAAATCATACAATCTAATCAGCTAATTTATATATTAGGTGTAAGATTGTTATAAATCATATAATAAAAATCCCCGATTGTTATAAATCATAGCAATAACTTTATGATGATTACTGTGCAGTTAGTGAATAATATATCATGACTCACTGTTGAGAATTTTAAAGGGAAATGCTTGTTTTATTCCTACACCTTCGTTGTGATCATGGTGATAATTTATTTGGTCACCCCCCCCCCCACAAAAAAAAAATAAATAAATAATCTAATTCTAATCATATGAAATTAGCACGTTCATATTGGTACAGGGTGTGCCAATGAATATGATTTCTGTAAATTGCGATAGAAGTCATCGAGACGACAATTTTTATTATAATATGTGGTGGAAAACCCTGATTATAGCGTCATATTCTAATTATAATGATCAGTAGATCAGTGTTTCTCAACCTGAGGCCCACGTGGCCCCCCTTGCGATCCTGGGATATTTAAGGGGGGAACGGATGAAAATCAAATTTTGAGGGTAGCTATGACAGGTGCCTAAGGAGGCCACAGAGAGCTGGGGAAAAAATTGAGATGTAAAGAAATACAGCATTTAAGTGAGATAAGTGACTACTTTCATATAATCCAACAGAACTACCCGTAGAACCCGGCCATGTTATCACTCGGGGACCATCCAGACATGGCCTGGAGAGTACCTACATGATGAGGTGGGATACAATGATTTTCGGGAGTAAGTATAGCCTATTAATATCTAAGCTGCTAAGTTGTAACTCCCAGTTGGGCCGGGGGTGGGCCAGAAAATCACTTTGTTGGGGGGGGGGGCATAATGTGGAGACAGCCTGCATAGAACCCCTACTATATAGAGGGAAGTTTTATTGGATATTCACCTTACTTTTTTAATACAATATTTGTTCACTATAAATTTGATGGAAAAATCAATTCAATATGTAGAAAGGGTCACTCTCCTGAATAATGGGTGAAGCCCGAAATAATACGTGAAAACCAGACACCCCTCCACGTTCGTATTCCTGAGGAACTTCTAGGAGAAATGCCTCTAAATAATACAGGGTGGCTCACGGGAAGCGAATATCGTGCAAAGAAGGGCTATGTATAAACCAAGGCGGACTATACTCAGACCCCTTATGTTACTTATCAAAATGCACGTCGCGTACCTCTTAGAACAGGAACATATGATTATAAGGTTTTGGGAATTCCCTCAATTAAAGGCAGATTTTTCTTATACAGTAAAGTAAATGATAATTTTTTTTATGATGCAAGAATGATTGTCGGCATACCTTTCACCAGTCACCCGTGACGTTCCAGCCTCATCGTTTCAGTCCAGATGCAACGTCTTCGACAAGCTTATTGTACTGGTTGTACCGGCACGTAGCCAGCTGCGTAGGGTGCGTATGCGTAAGGTGAGGCGTGTGCGTATGGGATGTACTTGTATGTCTGGGGATAATAGTATGAGCTGTAGGCGTAAGAGTGACCGGTGACCGGCTTGTAGTAAGATGTAGGGTAGTAGGAAAGGTATGGGTAGGAGTACGGGTAGATGTACTTGTACTGAGGATTATGATCGACTTTGACGACCTTGACGACCTCTTCCTTGACCTTCTCATCGGAGTCTTTGATGACCTCCTGCTTGAATGTGGCCAGGGCTCCAGTTGCCAGGGCCAAGAAAGCGAATGCCAACTGTGGAGAAAAGATAATAACAATGCATATGTGAAATTATATGATTTTTAAACGGTTTTTGATGAGCAATTACTAAAACACTTTTGGAAGAAATGGGAAAATGTTCGTGTATTACTACATATATCTTCATTTTACTTTCTTAAATTGAATTTTTTTTTTTTTTTTGAGAAAATATATGGCGTACAATAATTTATAATTTCTAGAGGAATGCCCATGACGTTTACTGGTTTCAAAATTCTATGCTTAGGAGTTTGTGCTTCTGTTTAGGCACGTTTTTTCCGCCAAAAATTTTGGCAATTATAGCTTTGTAATGCTAGTTTAGATTGTCAAAGACTTTCACGCTATCCGAATTAAATTAATTTCGGGCTTTGTCAAGAAATTTTCCACACAGGTGCGGAGCTTAAGGGGCCTCATTCCTTTTAATATGGCGAAAAATTATGGTCTAATAGAAATATCATTAAAAATACTATTTTCCACCATTCACTTATTTAAAGTTTTTTACGCGTGTTCTTGATTGCATGTGCTATCCTATGATGGCGTAAAGTTTAACATATCTTTGATACTTAATTTTCTGAAAATTTTGAAAAAAAAGGCATTAAAATCAGCTTGCACTCATAATAAAATACTATGACATCAATGCAATTGAATAAAAATATTGATTCAAAATATATAAAGGAAACTGTTCAGTTCATGAAATGAAACAAAAGTTTGTGATTTCATTGACTCAATCCTATTTAAAATTAAATTTTTAATTTCAAAAATTTTTAAATTTTTAATTTCAAAAATTTTTAAATTTTTAATTTCAAAAATTTTTAAATTTAATTTTAAATAGGATTGAATCAATGAAATCTCTCAAGTTTTTGCTTCATTCCATGAACTGAGCAGTTTTCTTTAGGGGCCGTTCAAGTATTACGTAAGCAAATTTTTAGCCATTTTTGACCCTCCCCCCTTGTCAGCAAAATTTCGTCATCAGCTCTGCCCCTCTGAATCCTAACTCATATTTTCATAAAGGGTGATTGCTGACGTAAGCATTATCCAAACACCCCCCCTCCCCCCTTGTCATCAAAAGTCAGCAAATCGGAAACCCCCTCCCCCCCATCGATGATGACATAATACTTGAACGGCCCTTATATATTTTGAATCAATATTTTTATTCAATTGCATCGATGTCATAGTATTTTATCATGAGCGCAAGCTGTTTTTAATACATTTTTTCACTTTTTTTTTGAAATTTTTCAAAAAATTACGTACCCAAGATATGTAAAATTTTACACCAGCATTGAAGGACATACGCAATCAAAAACATTTGTAGAAAATTTGAAATAAATCAGTGGTTAATTAGTATTTTTAATGAGATTTCTATTAGAACATAGTTTATCACCATTAAGTTGACCATATTTGCTCAAGGAAAGTACGAGAAATTCTTCGAAATACGGGAAAATACGGGACATTGGCAATTATCGCCAAAAATAATGCACAAAGTAAGCACAGTTGCCGATTCGTGCTAAATTCACCTAAAAGTCGCCAATCGAGGGAAATGAAGTTCCACTTCAAATTGCAATGAATTAAAAAAAATATGGCAAATATGAGAAATAAATATTCGTATTTGTAGTCGAAACTATTGTAATGTAATTTCTGAGTTGGGAAGATAATTTTAATCGTTGATGTGAAAATAATAAAAGTCAAGTTGGCTTCGTTGAAAATACGCGAATTCCGTATTTTCCGGAACAGTCCCATTTTTTTTGTTTTTTTTTTGTATGGTCACTCTAATCACCATGTTAAAAGAGTTAGACCCCTTCAGTGCACGATTTGCTTTTTAGTACGTAATTTGTGAATCCATCTGTATTTTTTAGCTTTTCTTTACGCTAATTTTTTACACATGCTTTGTGTCTATTTTCCCCAAACGTAAAAAGGATAAAAATGCACTTACACTCAATATAATTGTATTCATGCCCTCAAGGGTTGTATATAAATGAATGAAAATAATATGGCATTTCTTTCAAAAAAACCATGGTAACTATATTTCAACACTCAGATTCCCTTGTCTGGAATTAACCTTCAATTTGGTATATTGAAATTTATGGAATTTTCCCTGGATTTCACGGAAGCATCTTCGATTTGGGAATGTTCAAAGTTGCAAAAGCGGTAGCTTCATGGATGCACTTAGTTTCTTCAGGTTCAGGTATATTGAAATTCATTGCTTCAAAAATTTGCAGAATACAATTGTGGATTTTTGAAGTTTCATCAATTGTGGAATTCTGAAGTTTCATCAATTGTGGAATTCTGAAGTTTCATCAATTGTGGAATTCTGAAGTTTCATCAATTGTGGAATTCTGAAGTTTCATCAATTGTGGAATTCTGAAGTTTCATCAATTGTGGAATTCTGAAGTTTCATCAATTGTGGAATTCTGAAGTTTCATCAATTGTGGAATTCTGAAGTTTCATCAATTGTGGAATTCTGAAGTTTCATCAATTGTGGAATTCTGAAGTTTCATCAATTGTGGAATTCTGAAGTTTCATCAATTGTGGAAGTATTTCTTTCATTTAAATTGTGTATATTCTGAATTCCTTCAACTCTGCAATTATTTCTTTCATTTGTTCTGAATTTTCATGAGAGATTATCTCTAATTATTTTTCTCAATCTTGATTCATCCATACTGAATTTTCATTAGTTCTCAGACAATTTCTATTCATTAGATCGCAATTTTAATTGATTTTGAAACTATTTCTTTAATCAATTTTTAAAAAACTTCTGTAAGAAATTTTCATTAAATATTTTTGCTAATTCAAATTTAACTGTGTCTATATTTTTTATATGGGAAATTTACAGCATTCTCGTATATTTTGTTATAATGTATGAATTTTTTTATGTGCTGATTCCCTCTTTCCCACAGAATATGTGAAATCGGAGCTATATGGGTCCTCGACATTATAAGACGCCTCTGGCCCCGGAATTATTTTCGCACCGGGTCCCGCGTCTGGTTATGGTGACCCAGACACAACTCTGAATTTGTCCTTAAAATAAATCTTATCTTTCAATGGTCAAATATGACGTTAATAAAAGAATCAGAGAGAAAAATTTTTCACAAAAAATTAATTTTTTAAAAATATTTTTCTATATCCTCCATGAACGATGGTGAAAATGTAAATAAATTTCAGTAAAGAAGAATCAATAAAATATCAAACTTACCAAGTATTTCATAATGATCTGTGCTCAATACAACCTTAAGGATACCGAAGGAAAAAAAAAAAGGCTTACTACAAAATTACTGAATGATCGTTAAACGGTTTTATATGGTCGTGTCTCCAAGTTACTGCATGTAGAAAATTGTCCTTGAAGATGATTGGTTCTTTGACATCCTACCGAAATTTTAGCCCAATACCCATCTTCTCTCTGTCTACTCCTTTCCAAAATGCCCCGTGGGCATTAGAGCTAGAGTCGTCCTCATCTGCCTATCCATCTTCTTATGCATTCAGAATAATGATAATCATATAACAGAACAAGAACTAAAAAAAAGCGAGGGGCCCCGCGTGGGTTCTGCTTTTTTCCCAGTGAAAGGGTTAACATTCAAGGACTCGAAGCCCGACTCTCCCTTTATCGATATACATAGGCATTATACATACATATAATTTTTATTTTTATTTGTTATGTAGAAAGTGCTAAAAAAGAGAGGATGGCCAGGCCATCTGAATTCTGGGAGACGCCTTGATTAAAATATCGTCACGTAGGGCAGTTTTCGTATCTAATTGTTAAGAGCCCCCTCCGGCCTTCGGATGGGCTCTCGTTAGTAGTTGTTGTTGTTGTTGCGCAACCCAAGAGGAAGATCAAGGACAGTCACTGCCGAAGACAAATTATAGCACTCTGATTCAGATTTTTTATTTGCTTATTTTCGGTCTTAAGAAGATGATCGTATCCCCCCGGCCATTAATAGCCATGAACGGAGATCTCGGATAATGCCAAGGTTAGGCTGAATTGAAATAATGGGTACAAAGCTTTCACTTTCTTGGCATGTCAATGAGGTTACTAAATTTATAAGGTTTTCATTTTATTTATTTTTTTGTAATTCGACTTATGTTTGAATCTACGTGTTATCGGGCCTCGCTGGAAATTTGAATATCTTACGATGTTGAAAAATTGTCTTTATCTTGAAAAACGTACGGATTCAGCTGTAAAAATTGATTCAAATACTCTCGATGGAAGTATGAAAATTATTGTCTGAATGGTGTCTAGACTATACTTGTCATTTATTTTAAATGATCCCGAGGTCGATTTGGATATTTAGGTGCATCAAATATCTCCTAGACCGATTTCTTACGTCAGCAATTTCGAAATTTTCACTTTCAGAAACAAGGGGAGATTCTTTTTTAAAAAAATGTGTGTGTGCGTGCGTGTGTGTCACAATAATTCTAGAATTATTTTGAATGAATATACCTGTGTCGCGTCGTCTAGGATAATTCTAGATTTAATTATTAAATCCTCGATCTTTGGATATTGGAGGATGAGGACATAAAAAAACGCACGTTGAAATAAGATGCGATAGCCACATTTTAAAGTAAAGGTAAATGGTGCCATATATAAGAAATTTTATGATCACTATGCATAGTCTTTTAAAAATCTGTTAAATTTCATGTTTCTATGCTGAATAGGTGTGAATGGAGGATTTTATAAGAGGCAGGGTGAAAAGAGCAGTAAAAAAAATAAATCTCATCATTTAATTAAATAATTTTTTTTTCTAATTTGTAGCAGGGCCTACAATTCCGCTATGAAAATTATATATGAATTAACTTTTTTACATTCGGGAACAGACGCGAAACTTGTAGTGCTGGGAATTTGAACATGAATGGAGATGTCTTAAAGATGAGACATATGCCGAGAAAAGTTGCTGAAATTGTAATGGCTCCCAAACATCCAAACTGTGGCTACGTTTATCAGTTATTGTTTCAACATTTATATGAAAATCAAAATATTACTACATACCTTCAGCAATATCTGGGCATTTCAATTTACCTGCGTTAAAATCTATGGCTGCTGTGGTGGTCGAGTGGTCGGGTTCAAACCCCACCGTCGAAACAGCGGTGGTCGGTTGAAGTTGACTTTCTGTGCTTCCCAATTTCGAAGTGCAAGTGCGAGCCGATATGCCCTTCAAAAAGTCTCTCGCCACAGAAAGCAACAGGCTTACAATTATTCAATCATTACACTTCACCCATGGTTAGAAAAATTGTTGGCAGATGGCAGCGCTCTCTACACATGACAAGCATTACACAAAAACAAACTTCACGTTAGAATCACAACAAGTACACACACACACATTCCAACATGTACCAATTCCTGAGAAATTCAGCAGAGGAATATGGACGAGGTACATGTGTGTGGTTTACTAGTAGTAACAGTGAAAACTATTCTGCATCAAGATTTTCAGGATAAGAAAAATGCAATTCATCCTGTGCCGCAGTTTGATGGAAAATACAGAAAAACAGATTTGCGGAGAGTGCCGTTTCTCATATGAAAGAAATTCCATAGAAGAATTTAAGAAATATATTTCTAACACACACATCACCACAGATGGCGAAACCTGAATTCATGCATATGATCCAGCAACTGAACAGAAATTGAAAATTCAGGTCCAAGATGAGCAACCTGCTACTTGAGTGACCAGATCTAAAAAAACAAATAATAGTCCTTTTTACGAATTCCTGGCCTCTGACTGGATCCGAGAACTTGAGGTTTTTAGCCAGTTCACAAATATCAAATTATTATTTCAACCACCATAAGGTTCAGTCTAAGCCCTATCTTTTCTTTGTTTTCTTGTGAATCAAGCAAAATATCAAGGCAAGTGATTTGCAGATGCAAAAGCGATAAATGGCATTTTGAACAACACCCTGGAAAGTTGTTGGGAAGCTTTTTGAGAGAATGCAAAAAAGTATATTGATACTAGAAGGGTATTTCGTTTTAAATATGGGTGTGTGTGTTTTTTTCCTCATCTATATATTTAGAAACATTTTGCAGGTTTTCTTTTCAAGACTTTTAAAATGGCTTAGGGATTAGCTATTTATCTGAATTTATGGGGGGAAAAATCGTCATGTTTTTGGAATGGATGGTCATGAGAATTCAAGGTTCCGGGAATCCGAGGTGCTGGAAAATTTTTCCAAATTTATTTTCAAAATTCCTGTATCTATATTTTTGCCAAAAATGAATTGTTTCCATTTTTCCTAAGCAGGAGAGTAATTTCATTTAAGTATCAAAAGGTTTTGATCCCTGGACTGTGGTCTTTGGTGGACCCGTAGAGTTTTCCATAGCCTTCCCCCTATAGAGTAAAAAAAAATTACAATAACATTCATATTAGACCTCGTGTCTGAAGCTCCTGCCTGCCCCTCATAAACAGGGCAAGGACCTCGGCAGCCCCTAATCTATAATGAATTAAGCCGCTGAAAACAAAACAGGTGAGAATAAGTACGAATAAATATGTAAAATACATAAATCTAAGTCGTTTTTTATTGTTTTTCCGATAAACTGAGGTTGTAATGATCTCGGTGTTGTTTACCTCGTGTTATTATTGAGACTACTGCAAGGGGATGCAGTTTTTGGAGAGTGCGGGCCACTTCGTTAGTTTTCAAACGTGTCACGGGTCACTTAAGTTATCTATAAATATACCGCTGGTCACCGAAGAAACATGAAAATGTGCCGCCGGGCACTAAAGGTATATAAATTCGTCGCGGGATGATTAAGTGATCTGTGTATGTGCCGCGAGTCAGTGAACAGATTTATAAATGCGCCGTGGACTGCTTAAGTAATCTGAGAATGTGCCGCGGGGTCACTTAATTGATCTGAAAATATTCCGTGAACCACTTAAGTGTTATGTTACTGTACCGCGGATACATTAAATGATCTGGTAATGTTCCACTCTTAGTTCATTTTTACAAAATTAGCTTTGAGGGCACTGGCCAAATCACATGATTCTGAGGGCTACATTTGGCCCGCGGGACATGGGTTGAGCATGTGTGCTCTACTGGGTAGGTTTTTGTGTGTAAGGCATCAGAGGAGAGCATTAATAGAATGGAAAATTTTCGCAATCATTCTAATGCGTATTATTATCACATTCAGTTCTCATATTTAATCATTTAGTTCTAATTTGTGTAAGTTTTTGTTGCAATCGACGTTATGAGAGAATTTCCACTGTATTGGAATTGTACCTAACATCAAAAATGCTATTCCTCAGAAATACGATGAGATTGTTTATAAGGTAGCTCTCTCTCTCTCTCTCTCTCTCTCTCTCGCTGTAATGGTGGTAATAATATAATAATGTGATAGAGCAATAATAACATGGCGTGAGGATATTATTGACGTATGACCTCGAGTATGAATGTTATATCTGATTCTGAATGACCGCGGAGTTGAAGGACGAAAAGATTCGATGCTCCCTTCTTTCTTTCTTTCATAAAGCCATAACTCGAAACTTGTGTTTGTTCATGACCATTCGAGAGAAGCTCATGAATAACTGAGAATATTCTGGAATATCCTTCGGGAATGTATTCATTTTTGGAACTCATATTTATACTCTTGAATTCTTTGAATACAATAGACATGGTCATTTCTTTTAATGGCAGTGAGATAGCGTTATTTGAAGTGATTGAAAGAATTTTCTCATTTACTTATTCATAGACATATTATAACTCTATATTCATAGTTACTATATCATTTAATAAGTCCAGACAATACTAAATTTCATATTTTTACTGCGTATTAATTGAACCAGTCATTCCCGAAGACTCCGCATTTGAATGCTGCCAGATACATTTGACGCCGCTTATTATAATCACGGATAATGTTATCATTTTCGGCATTGTTATCACTATTGTACAGAATGGAACGCATCAGTATCATAACATAGGAAACATTCAATTATAGCTATCGGGACATTGGATTATATTGTCTTGTTTCCGTCGAAAGATTTTTTTTTGCGCATTCTGAGAAGCTCAGGTTTAACAATTTTTTTCCCCCCTGTAAGTTATCGTTTTCAGGCTGCAAGACTGTGTAGGAGGCTAGAAGGTTATCTCACACCCGTCTTTCTTGTTGACAAACATTTCCGTACTTGATGTCGTAATCAGTCCGTAGTATTCGCTGTGGTCACTGTATCATCACTCTTCCATTCACTGTACGTGTGTAGCTGCTCTTTTGCAATGCCTTCCTAAAATGAAAGCAAATGTCATCATCATCCGCAACCATTTTCAATCCACTGCTGGATGAAGGTCTCCTCTAAATTTTTCCATTTTTCTCTATCTGATGCTTTAAACATCTAGCTGATTCCAGCCACTTTCCTGATCTCGTCGATCCATCTTGCGTGGGGACGCCTTCTCGGACGTTTATACACCACGGGAGTACCAATCTAGAATACTTATGGTCCATCTGTTTTCCTGTCTTTTTTCTTGCAATATGTCCAGCCCATTTCCATTTTAGACGTTTAATTCTTTCCATGATATCATATACCTTTGTGTGGCTTCTTATCCAAGTCATTCGTGTTCTGTCTCTTCTTGTGATGCCTTACGTACATCTTTCCATGCTCCTTTGTGTTGTTTGTAACCTTTGTATTGCATAGGCGGAGAGGGGGGGGATCTATGCCCGATGGGGGGCCATTTTTGAAAATTTATCCTGTGGGGGGGGGCACGATGATAATGATGTCAATTCATATATACATATATACATTAGATGAGTCAACTACCCCTTTGACGCTGGGCCCATGTTGTTTGTAAGCTTGCTTGTTGCTTGGCTTGCTTGCGAGTGTCCATGTTTCAGCTCCATAAGTCAGTGCTGGTAACACACACTGGTTAAAAACTTTTCTTTTCAGGCATAATGGCATGTGTCTCTTCAGAATTACACAGTTTTTGCCAAAAGTGTTCATTAATGATTCCGTTGTCCATGGTAATTTCTTGTCCCAGGTATACATAACTTTCTACTTCTTCTATCTCCGTGTTGTTGAGCAAAATCGTCTTCTTCAACGCAAAGGAGTTGAACATAGATTTAGCCTTTTGCAGATTAATTTTCAAACCCACCTCAATACTTGCCTTCGCAAGTTCTTGTATCATTTCTTCTAATTCATCTGGATTATTGCTGATAATAACAATGTCGCCGGCAAAACGCAACTTTATCCAAACGAATCGTTGCAGTTGCTTTGTCACATATTTTCTTCATGATATTGTGATGTAAGTCTTCTCTACCCCAATTACGTGTAGAGCTTTAACAACAGCACATGTGAAATGTGAGGCAAATGTATGACGGGGAAAAAAAAGCCCTTTCCTTCAGCTCTTGATTAGTTTCTTTCGGTGTTGGCCAGATTCAAATTTTTTTTCCTCTCCTTCCGACGAATCACCAGCTTACTGAGAGACTTTCTCAAGGATGTACGTAAGAAACGTATTGTATACATCAAAAAAATCGAGATTTGTGCACCTACATTTGACAGTTCCATTCTAACACCTCACAAAGGCTGAATAACAAAAATGCAGGATTTTAGCTCAAAGAAAAAAAAAGGATCGTTTTAGAATAGAAAAGAAGGAACGATATTTTGAGCATTTCGCAACCAGCTATGCGGGGAAGAAAAACTGTTGTCTCATTTTACCGATACCAGTTTACCATGAGTCCCGTTTTACTAGACGGGACGTGTCGTCGCTGTACTTGCAAACGGAACTTTATCAGATAAGACTCGTGGGCTGTATTATTAATAAAATTCTATTTTAAATACACAGTCGGTGCCATGTCTGAACAGCATCATGAGTTCCCACTTTTTTTTTACTTGTAGTAATGGTATCGAGTACCGCCTACTGATTTACATACTGACTTTCGAGAAATCAGTGCCAGATGTTATTATAGTTGAATCCCGTTATAACGAACCCCAAGAGACCGGAGAAATCGCTTTCTAACAACGAAATTTCATTATAAAAGTATATATATATATATATTTCAGATTTAACGGTATTCGTTAAAACGGGAATTGATTGTATCATGGAATCCCGATATCCCATAGACTGCGCTCGAACTAGCATAACCTTAAAAAAATAATTTATTTTGGGCCCTTGAATTGAGCATTTTTAGAGCCCCGGAACCTTATTGTAATTGAACCTAAACATTCTTAATAATTTGCGTCCCTTCCTTTACTAGGGATTCTGTGCCTGGCCAATACCATCTATAGTAGAAGGCCTCCGGCGAAGCTCGTGACGTCACTGAAGTGACGTCACCATTTCAACTATAGTCATTGAATATACTGAAAAAAAATGTAAAGATATCGCATGCGTTGGCCTGCTATATCCAATGGCTACAGGTGAAATGACCTACATCCGTGACATCGCGAGCTTCGTGCGGAGGCCTTCTTCTATAGATGTTGTTGGCCTGCTCCTCCCCCTCAGATCATTATATAGGATGCATTGTTAAAACCTCGCACCCGCTAATTGCTAGTGAACCATTGATTCCATAACTAAGTATCCAAACAACTTGTGGACCTCAGATATGTCATTCATGTTGCAAGAGGTTGTATAGCTATGGAAATGAAAAATAATTAATTTTATGCGGACACCCTGGGCTCAAAACCCAATCAGAAAGTTATTGCCCTGTCACCTCCTGAGGCCAACAAAAAAATTCTACGTATCTAAGTGCAATATTCGCAGAGATGTTTTTGAATTCAGAAATCTGAGAAAAACAGCATAAATGAAGGCAAAAATCGATTTTAGTTAGAGTTTATGCGGTTTTTTTCCCAACTTTTTTTTGTTAGCCTCAGAAGAGACCGAGCAACAACTTTGTAATTGGATTTTTGAGGACAGGGTGTACGTATATTATAATAAGTATGAATGTATGCAAATAACTACGCGTGTTTTGCACTTTATTAAGAAAGATATAGAATTTTGAAGGAGGTTTAGTTTTTCCCGGAATGATTCCATTTTAGCTAAACTATTGGTTCTCATCCGGGGCCACGTGGTACTCATTGCATCCTTGGGATGTTATAAGGGAGAGCCAAATGAAAATCAATTAAAATGGGGAACCATGACAGGTAACCAAGGGTAGGCTACAGACAAGGTCAGGAATCCCTATAGAAGGAGAAGCTCTAACTAGGCTAGACAAAAGAGGTTCTATGGGTTCCAACAATAGCGCACATTTTCCTCACCATATTGCTCTTGAATGCTTCGCATTTTTTTTTTTTCATACGTCTCTGCGGCTGCCCTTATTTACCTACTATGGTTCCCCCTTTCACTTGAATTTCACCTGTGGCTCCCTTAGAATATCCCAGAAAAGCCCAGGTTGAAATACCACTTGCTGATTTAAATGGAAATGAGGTTATTGCGATGAAGGAAAAAGTGCTCTTAATTCAATTTACCACATTATTATATAATGTTATTCATCATAATTTTAAACGGAAATAATTAATGGACAGTATTATTGTAATGAATCGATGTTTTTGAATAATTTGTCACGTGTATTGTTTTCGATGTTGATATACGAACCTGAATCAATAAATAGGTTAACGATTAATCTCTGGAGAATTTTCTCGGAAGAGTGAAAAATCGATGGAAATGTCAAACATAATTTGATATTTAATAGATGTTCTTTTTTGTTTTACAGATCATCGTGCTAATGCTCTTATCGAAAAGCCGCAGCCTTGACTCATTTCTTTTTCCTTGTGTGTATCATTATTATTGTAATTATTATCCTTGAAAATACACTCTCTTCTCTGTCGAAAATAACCGCATTCTCTTATGTTACTTCAGTAGCATCATTTTGTGGTCAAGTGAAGACGTATTAAACATCATTACCGCATAATGAATATGATCCCCGTTACGGACTTCCATTATGTCACTGGAATATTCCGATATAATAACGCCGGAGTCGCTCATCGATGAATGGTCAGAGAAGTATCGATATAAAGTACTGTATTAAGTACAGTGAGAAATACTTGTGGTGTCATCACCTGAATAAAACCTAAAAAATCTCACGATATTTTTTTTGTGAAAATTTTATTTAACATGATAAAAATATTACATAATAATGTGGAAAAACAAATTCATCAAGAGATTCCCGTGGATCTGTACTGATGAACGCGGGTATGAACACATGAAGTATCAATGGACAATGCAATTTCAAAGATAGAACAGACAAATAGAAAACAAAAGGGGGAGTAATAAATAAATACTGTACATCGAAATTAATTTTGCATCTATGGAATGATGTACGTGATGTAAAGTCATATACAAATACAAAAAGCAATGCCCCAACAAGAAAAATGTCCAACGAGGTGGCTGATAAAAAGATGCCCATAACAAATATGGATGTCATATACTTCAAAAATACAGCAACCCAATTGAAAATGCAATTACAAGCAAAATATATACATGATAAAGTATTATGCAATGCCCATGAGGAATACGTACGGTTGTCTTATTCTAAGTGTGGATAGCTTCTCGATTCACCCCAACATGTTTATCGCATTTCTTTTTAAACAGTTATATTAGAATTTACTAATTATTTACCCCGGGGGTATGAGCTATTCCATTTATTAACAACCCTGTTAGAGAAAAATTCCCTGCGACACCATAACTTGGAATTGTCCCTTACCAATCGGTACTGGTGTCCCCTTGTAAAATCAGTTGATTGACGGTGTACTAAAAGTTCATGGTCCATCCTATCCATCCCGTTGAAAAATTTTTAACGCTTCAACCAAATCTCCCCGACACCTGCATTCATCTAATGTAAGCATATTCAAAAAAATGAAGTCTCTCTTCGCACGGCCAATAAGGACGCACGTAGCTCTTCTCTACACCCCTTCAACCAAGTCTATGTCTCCGTAGGTATGGTCTCCACCTCACAGCATACTCCAGCCCAGGACGAACCAAGAATCGGAAAAGCGGAAGAATGACTTTAGGAGAACGCGAAGGGACCTTTTCGAAAATGAAACCGAGCATTCTATTCGATTTTTTGACCACTGCTGAACCATGTTCAAAAAACCAAAGCCGCTCGTCAATGAGAATTCCCAAATCGGTGACCCTAGTTGCATCCGGGATAGTGACACCATTCAACTCGTAAGAGAACCGGGGGGTTGTTCGAACCAAAATGAGCGACCAGGCACTTGTCAATGCTAAACGTCATGCTCCATTCATTTGCCCATGCTGCAATCCTATTTAAGTTAGTGTGGAGTAACTCCCTATCGCTTTGTGATTCCCATATCTTGCACATCCTTACACATCATTTTTCTTCTCAACCGTTGTTTACAGAAATATACTTTTAATTAGCAAAAGTATTCACACGCATTTCAGATACAAATGCAAAGGCAACGAAAGACAAAATGCCCAATGAAGTAGATGAAAATGAAGGTGCCCATAAAAATATGGATGTCGTATCCATATCTGAACTACATAAAAAATACAGCAACACAATAAAAGCCATAAAAAAAACCAATAATTATGATAAAGTATAAATGTACTGCCCATAAAAAAATCATGGTTGTCTTATCTAATTATGAATATCTTCTTGATTTATCCCAATACGTATCGTATTTATTTTTTACGTGTCAGTTGTTTGAGAATTCATTACCCCCGGATGTAAGCTGTTCAATTTATTCACAACCCTAATAGAGAAAAAACTCCCTGTGACACAACCTGAAATTGTTCCTTACCAATTGGTGCACCCCATTGTAAAATCAGTCGTCACATTGACGGTATACAGTCAAATCCCGTTATAACAAACTCCAAGAGACAGGAGAAACCCCTTTCGTTAAAACGAAACTTCGTTGTACAGGAATTCCAGATCTTTGCATTGTTCTTATGCAAATTTATCTGGGGGAGTAGAAAAGTGTTAGTTAAAACGAGATTTTCGCTACAACGGTATTCGTTAAAACGGAATTCGACTGTATTAATAATTCATGGCCCACCCTATACATCCCGTTGAACATTTTGAACACTTCGATCATAACCGCCCGACATCTGTGCTCTTCCAATGGAATGTTTACGTTGATATGAGATTACAGATACATAGAATGATGTCATTTCTCGTATTTGGGTCCGTATATATGGTGAGATACAAAGTTTATTTTTCATACTGAACTCCCCTATCCTTTAACTTTCAATTAAAAAACGATTTCTATATTTTCACTGAACAAAACAAAAAAAAACGCAATGTTTCTAAGTGCCGAAATATTGCTCATTGAAAGTTAGGGGCGGGAGCAAATCAGAATGCAGAAAAGTTTTAACGAACAACTTCAAGAATCTTTAATATTTTTTTTCGAGTTTTCCTTAATATACGCTGTTCTTCCCGCTCATTTTCTGCTGATTTGAACTCGAATATCTCGGCTAATATTTGGCACATAATTTAATTACTTTTTCTAATTGACAGTGTGCTTCTATCACCAATGGTTCCCAAATATAAAGGGTGTGTGTATATACCGGGTAGTAAGGAAAGTCCCTAGCCCACATTTTTACTGGCGATCCATTAATCCTAAATGCATACTTACGAGTACTATACATCCTACTCGTAACTGAAAAAACTATCCAAATAACGTGTAGACCTATACACATAACAATATACGTCATTCGTATTGCAAGGACTTGTATAGTTATTAAAATAAAAAAAACTAACTTTTTATACGGACACTCAAAAGCTCAGTTATAAAGAGCTCTCTTTAACTCCAACACTATGAATGGCGTATCTGAGGTTCCCACATTATTTGGATACTTTTTTAATTGGAAGTATGTCTCTGGTACATGGTATCCCAAACCTTTTTGTCCCATCGCCCCCTTCTTCAGAAATTTTTTGTCCCATCGCCTCTTCTTCAGGAATTTTTTGTCCCATCGCCCCCTTCTTCAGAAATATTTTCTCCCATCGCCCCCCTCTTCAGAAGTTTTTATCTTTCATCGCCCTCCATCTCAAGTAAACCCATAGGATCCTATGTTACACCCGTAGCTTCTACCGCCCCCTTATACTTTCCATTGCCCCCAAGGTGAAATTAACGCCCGCGTTGGGAATTACTGCTACAGACCATAGTTTCCCAACCTTTTTTGTCCCATCAACCCCTTCTTCAGAAATTTTTTCTCCCACCGCCCCCAACGCAACCTAACCCATAGAATACTATTTTATACTCGTAGCTTCTACCGCTCCCCCTCGGAACATTCCATCGCCCCCAGGGGACGTTAACGCCCACGTTGGGAATCACTGCTCTAGGATCACCGGTTCGTCAGCAAAATGTCGCCTAGGGCCTTTCAGCTTACTACCCTGTACAATGACTTTCCATCACGTTTAAAATATATTTCAAAAATTATAACTTTGATTCTTTTCTAAGACATTCCTGCCTTGAAGCATCAATCAAATTTTTTGAAGGAACCCGATCGAATGTGAGTCTCTTTTCAATAATAAGGTTAACAGCAACAATCGACAGATCAATACATATTATAATTAGTTTCGGTACATTTTTTTTATCAGTGGTACTGATAAATAACGAGGTGTGTATCATCAATCCAAACAGATTAGATGCATCAACCTTGAAGCGAATCTCCGTGACGTCATACTTATCTGTATGAGGGGTTTTTACGCTTAAACTGACCATCTGGCTGCGGAGGGCGCGGTTTTGTAAGCAAAGCATAACAAAAAAGAAATGTAAAATTACAATGCGAGCTCTTTAAAAAAATAATAATAATACATATTCAATATACAAGTTGAAAGACAAAAAAGATACAAGGACGATTATGTGGAGAAAGAAAGCGATAAAAAATGCGCCAATGATTCGTGAAGGACATTTAAGAAAAAGTGGGGTTTAATTTTGTACCTTAACGAAAGTGCCACGCCCCGTTCACTAATTGCTTCTTCACGCGGCCATTTTCTTTTTTTTTAATCACTTCCTTTACAAGAATCGAAATTTATTACAGAAAAAAAATG
Organism: Pholcus phalangioides; assembly: GCF_987345545.1. Lineage (NCBI taxonomy): Eukaryota > Metazoa > Arthropoda > Arachnida > Araneae > Pholcidae > Pholcus > Pholcus phalangioides. Next base: position 4,807,959 of record NW_028301594.1, read on the forward strand.
AAGTAAATTGAAGAAGAAAATATCACATGCAATAATCGTAGGTTTTTCTCTGGAGAAACGGGATAAATATGAAAAGAAATTATTATAATCCCATTCGCATTAATTAAAACATTCGTTGAAACGAATTTTCTGAATCCAATTTTGGATAGATATTTAAATTTCGTAATTCTTCTAGATTCTTTTTTTCTAATCTATATTTAAGGGAATATCGAAATTCAAAATTCGTCCAAATTCACTGGTGAGATATTAGTCACTTAAGTCACATAAATCGAAAGCCATATTTGGAAATTAGAATACAAAGGCCACAACAGATAAAATAGCCAACGAAGTGTCTGAAAAAAAAAGATGCTCATAAAAATATGGTTGTCGAATGTATATCTAAGCCAGTGTTTCCCAAAGTGGGCAATATCGCCCCCTGGTGGGCGATGGAATGGTCCAAGGGGGCGATAGAAGCTACTGATTAAACATAGGATCCTATGGGTTTACTTGAGTTGAGGGACGATGAGAGGAAAAAATTTTTGATGAAGGGGGCGATGGAACAAAAAGTTTGGGAGACTGATCTAAACTATATCAAAAATACAGCAACCCAATAAGAGCAATAAAAAACCGACAATTATGATGAAATATAAATATATTGGTTGTATTGGTATATAAATACATTGGTTTTTAATATAAACATTATGGTTGTCTTATCTGAGTATGGGTATTTTCTCGATTTATCCCCAGTGTGTATTGTATTGTATTTCTTTTTAAACGTGTCAATTGCGTTAGAATTCACGACCCCCAGAGGAAAGCTATTTCATTAAATTAACTCCATTTCCCTATTAGAGGAAAATTCCCTGCAACTACATTCCTTCCACCACCTAGAACTGGCCCTTACAAATCGATACTGGTGTCATCTTGTCAAAGCAGTCGATTGACGGCGTATTCATGGTCCATGTTGCTATATCCATCCTGTTGGTAAATTTAAACAGTTCAATCATATCTCCCCGACATCTGCGCTCTTCTAATGCAAATATTTTCAAAAAACTCAAGCCTCTCTCTTCATGGCTCAAGCCTTGTGTGCCAATAAGAGCACGCGTAACTCGTCCTAAGCCTCGGAAAAGCGGAAGAATGACTTTAGGAGAACGTGAAGAGACCTTTTTAAGATTGAAACCGAGCATTCTACTCGATCTTCTACTACCACTGAACAATGTTCAGAAAACCTAATCCGCTCGTCAATGATAATTCCCAAATCGGTGACCCTATTGGCATCCGAGATAGCAGCACCACAACTAGGGGGGGGGGGGGAACAGGCGGGTCAGGTTCCCTGGGTTCTGAACCAGAGGGGGGCGTCGAATTTGACCTTTAACTGCTCCTTCTACGTACACTACACGGGGAGCCAATTTGCGCGCTTGCTTCGGCTGACACAGTATCTAATTACGTCCCTGGTGACCGGGATTTACCATAGGGAACCCTGATAAAACTACTCAGATAAAAAAAAACCCACGCAATTGTTCACCAAACGTAATGTGCTTGGTCATGTTTCCCGCTTTTAGAAAAATTGATTTTGGTCTAGAATCATTTCACCGTTCATAATCATGCCAGTTAATTCCATTCAAATACAACAAATACAACGACGCCACAACAGGCAAATTGCCCAACGAGGTGGCTGACTTAAGAACATCATGGATCCCCGAGCCATTTTTTGGAGGCCCTACCTACTACTGCTACACCACACATGCACCACGCCCACACCCCCCCCCCCGCGGAACCCCCAACGAATCGGTACCTGCGGGAATGTGCGTGTACGTGTAGTGAAACCTGTCGTGAAGTTTTTTGTTTCTCTGTAATGCTTGTTATGTGTAGTGCTGCCTTCTGCCACCAGTTTTTCTAACTATGAGTGAAGTGTTATGATTGAATGATTTATCGTTGTAGGACTGTTGCTCTCTGTGGCGAGACTTTTTTAACGGGGAGATCGGCTCGCATTTGACTCTCGGCTCGCATTCACATTACTGCTCTTGTGTTCATTAGTTATCTCATTACTGACACTGATCCTCTAAAGAGGAAGTGCACTGGGGAAATAAATTAAGAGAATTTGCATATTTTATCGAATTTCATGAAAAGAACTGAACTGAAAGTAAAACCACTGCTTCTAGACAAAAATGCAAATCTTGTACGTCAAATACGTAAGCGTACACGTGTGTCTAGGCGGAGCCAGTAGAGAAACAGGCTTTATAATCGCGCGTAAGTTAAGACGCATTTCGTTCGCAAGCACACCTCGGCGAATTTCTTGGTGTTATTTTGCAGCAATCGGTTAATTTCAAATTGTAACAGTAAAAATGAGTAACCACCAACGTTTAGATAATGGAATGAGGTGGCGAATTGTGGGGAGGCTAGAAGCAGGCCAATCTCAAGTCCAGATTTGTAGAGAGTTAAATTTAACGCCCAGCGTCGTGAGTAACTTATGGAAACAGTTCCAGGATACTGGATCCATCGAGAGAAAGCCTGCGCAAGGTCGTCCAAGAGCCACGAAGGCCAGAGAAGATCGCCATTTGCCGATTATAGTGAGGCGTAACAGGAGTGCTACAGCTTCTCAGCTCTCTCGTGACTTGTATGCAGCCACAGGAACCCGTGTATCAAGGGTGACTGTTTCCAAAAGACTTCATGAGAGAAGGTTGTTTGCAAGAAGACCTGCTGTTTGCGTCCCGCTCACTTCTACGGACAGGAGAATCAATTTATCATGGTGCAGACAGCATAGAGATTGGAGTATGGATCAATGTGCGACCGTTCTCTTCACATAGAGCTCTTCCGCTCGACGATTTTCTAGAGAGTCAGGATATTCGCCGGATGGATTGACCAGCCAGATCTCCAGACCTTAACCCTATAGAGCATGTCTGGGGAGGACAATTGCAACTCGCAACACCCCCTCCGGGAACCATCCAGGGAATGAAAACAGCGTTGCTGAACGAGTGGAACCAATTGCCACAGGAAATGATAAACTGCCTTATTTCAAGTATGGAATCACGCTGCGAGACCTGTATATCTGTAAGAGGGGACTATACTCCCTATTAACACATTTTTTTATTGTTTATTCTGAAACCGCTGTTTCATACCTTCCGACTCCAACGAGTGTTACGCACGATCATGCGTATGTATTACAGTTATTGAATGATTATTTGTTTTGTATTGTATCAATGTATGTACATATCAAATTTCATTAAAATCGGTACAGTAGTTCTAGAGATAATCGACCAAGTCTGCAAATTCTCTTAATTTCTTACACCAGTGTATAACGAGAGTTATACAGAGGCAACTTTTATTTTAAAAAAGTTTTTTTAAAGCCGTTTCTGGTTCGCCAAGGATAGCACAAGTGAGAAGTCGAATTTTTAACTTGCCTTCATTTGCCCGTTAAAGAAAAATTACTAGATGAAGGCACCAAAACGCTCACACTTGCTCCTTGTGATAGACAAGTGCCGATTATTCTTTTGATTATTTCTTGTATTACTGTTCTCTCTGTCTTCTTCCTCAAGTTTTCTCAACATCTTTGTCGGCAAGGTACGACTCAAAAGCATGATCTCAAGTACAGAGGCGTATTTTCAGAGGCTCTTACCGGGTGGCGAATTTGAGAAATGAGTGTCAAAAAAATTAGTATAGTATGAGAAAGGCGCAAAATTTTGCAAAACTACAAATCCGCCTCTGCCCAGAGACAGAAAGAGTGACTAGGTCGATAACTGACGAAACGAATGACCTAGAGTTTGCAAGCTCGTGAGTGACCAAAATAGTGTGCCAGCATGTGAGTGACCAAAAGTGATCTAAATGGTCGATGAGTGACTCAGAAATTTTTCAAGCGTGTGAGCAACAGTGTCGTCCTGACGCATCGGTCCACCCAAGAACGACCCGGGGAGCCTCATGATGATATCTGGTAACAATTTTCGAGTGCACGTATGTAAATTTGTAATCAGGTATTTCTAACCAGGTAGGGGCCCCTCAGAAGAATCACTTTGCCCAGGTGGCCTATGATGCTCTTAAGACTTGATGAGAGACCAAAATGTGACCTAGAGGGTAAGGGACTAGATCAAAAGGGAAAAAATGAGTAACTAAGTAACAAAGAAACAGTAAGACTAAAAGTAACTAAGAAACAGTAAGACTAAAAGTAACTAAGAAACAGTAAGACTAAAAGTAACTAAGAAACAGTAAGACTAAAAGTAACTAAGAAACAGTAAGACTAAAAGTAACTAAGAAACAGTAAGACTAAAAGTAACTAAGAAACAGTAAGACTAAAAGTAACTAAGAAACAGTAAGACTAAAAGTAACTAAGAAACAGTAAGACTAAAAGTAACTAAGAAACAGTAAGACTAAAAGTAACTAAGAAACAGTAAGACTAAAAGTAACTAAGAAACAGTAAGACTAAAAGTAACTAAGAAACAGTAAGACTAAAAGTAACTAAGAAACAGTAAGACTAGAAGTAACTAAGAAACAGAAGCCCATTTACAGGCTGAGCGGAGCATATCCCCGCAAATTTGAGAAAAAATGGTCAGGAAAAGCAAACTAGTATGAGAGAAGTCTGCAAAAGTTTTGTAAGTATAATATCTCACTTAAACCATGAATCCGCTTCTGGTTATGTGAAAATTTAGTATTGGAAATTTAAGAAATAAAATTGCTGTCTCTCTCTAGCTAAAGCCGAAGCTGCCGCCCGAATGCAGCGCACCCCTTCCAGGGTCACCCTTACCAGACGCAGATCCCTGTGCGAAAATAATAGAAAATGTTTAGACGCTGGGAGGACGATCAACATCTATTATTTCATAATATACAGGAATTCTAAGAAATGTCCATGCAAAATATTCCGGAGAGTTGATGAAAGAGATAATTATAGAGTTGATAGAAATCTCCAGAATTATCGTAAGGAAAAAAATCTCGAATTGACAAAAATTTATAATTAATAAAAGAAATAATTCCTGAATTGATGAAAGATAATTTCGGAATTGATGAAAGATAATAGAACTCATGAAAATTAAAAATTAATGACAGAAATAATTTCAGAATTTATGAAAATTAAGCGTTAATGAAATTAATAATTCCGCAATAGATGGGAATTCAGAATCAATGCAAGAATTTATTTAAGAATTAGTGGAAAAGCTTCCAATAATTTACCGTGAGTGCGAGGCCCGGTGCGATCGCACCTGTCGTACATATCTCTCTCTCTCTCTAAGGGCGGCTCTGTCCCTTGCACCCTCACTTAAGCCACCTCGGACAAAGTAACATCCCGGGGGCTGAAGTAGCCCGTGGTTTAAGTCATACAAATCGTTCAGCCGACTCAAAGGCTTTGCCCGCTAGGGTAATAGAAGAGAGAGCGCGAGATATAGCTCATGAGTTGAAATTCTAGGTTCATATCGTCAGATTTCCTCATAGATTTGTCCATCACAGTCCCCGAAAAATTTATCAGCGTCGACAGCAGTTTTGAATTGTATACGACGAGGTAGCACCAGTTCCCGAGGACCGTAGAAGGGTAGTTTTTCCTAAAAAAAAGAAGAAAGAAATCCATAACTAAAAGAAGAATCCATTAACAGCATTTGGAGATGGCCAGAACCGCAGTGAAATCCGCGAAACCACGGGTAGCCAAGAAGACGGCAGTCAAGAAGACTCCCACCGCCAAGAAGGGAGCCGTCAAATCTAAGAAGAAGCAGGCTTTCGGCGAATCTCCGCCTCACCCAGACGTGCCGTCGGCCCTACAGCCGGACCTGCACGCCCAGCGCCACTACTATTTCAAGCAGCGCTTCGACGCCAACATCGCCCTGCAGCACCTGAAGAACGCGACGAAGAGTTCTACCGTCGATCCCAAGACGGGCATCTACATGTCAGCCGTGCTGCAATACGTGACGACGGAGATCGCCGAACTGTCGTGCAACGCCGCCAGGGAACGAACCCAGCAGAACAAGGCCATCATCACGCACCACGACCTCAAAATGGCGATCGAGCGCGACGCCGAACTCAATTTCCTGATCAACGTAGCGAATGATTGAGGCGTCGTCGTCGTCGCTGTCACTGCCAACCAATATTTCGTCAATTCCAACGGATTTAACATTAATCGAAAGGGCGCCCGCGTTGGAAGTCGATATCCGTGGAGGAAAAAAATGTTAGAAAAAATGCATAGCTGGTCTCTCACCGTAGTAAAAAAGTCTAATTTATCTGATCTAGTCTGTACAATTTTTCTTTTCAACCACTTCATGTATAAACTTTTGGCAACAAATTTGGATTATCTGTATTTGGCGAATTGGCGATAAATCTGGTAACATCGTCCTCGCTTAGCCACAAGTTAGAAAAAAAGGAAGGAGTGGAAAGGGAAAAAAATATATGTTGCTGCGCCAAAGCCCGAAGTTGGCTAGTTCACGATCTGGCCGGTCCAGTTGATCCGGTCAGTGTCCAAAATTCGGGCTTTCACCGGGCATTTTGGCCGGCTCCCTATATATATATATATATATATATATAGGGAGCCGGCCAAATATATATATATATATATATATATCGATCACTATTGACGTTTTTTGTTTTCTCTGTCTTTGATAATTATGGCCATTTATAATTATTATGGTTAGCTTTGGCAACCGTGACGATGAAAGGAATCTGAATATTGATATCTTAGTGATCCATCCATATACAGGGATCCACAAAAAAAAGGGCCGGCCAAAGCCCAGCGAATGCGTGAAATTTGGATATTGGCCGGATTGACTGGACTAATTGCCGTTGCTCTACAACGATACAATTATTCAATCATTACACTTCACTCGTAGTTATATAAATTAACCGCGATGGTGCTCGCGATCAACAGGTTGAAGGCTGACTGTCGTAATAAGTACATAACCAAGGTATTCATAAGTGTCGCAGAGTGCCAAGAGAAATTTAATTCAGCCAATCCCTAAGCGCCACCTGGCAGTCGTGGTTAGGGAGCTAGCTTCTGACTGTGCAGGTCTAAGTTCGAATCCCGGGTCGGGAATGGATGTCTACTAACACTAACAAATTCCCTAGACAGATCGTAACGATGTCTTGGGAATACGTGCTGATCACGTTATTAAAAAAATATTAAACTGAGAAACTGAAGAGCATACACTCACATAGGTACCTCACAGCAAGAAATTTCACTTTAATTAATTAACTTACTTCACTTTAATTAATTAAGCAAGCGAGTGTGGCGCCCCAGGTGCCGGACCAGAGGGCGTTGTGGCGCAAATTCCTCTCCTTCAACATTACAAGGGGGCGCCAAAATGCATGCTTACCCGGATGACGAAACGTTTAGTTGCAGCTCTGCGGGATAGTGATACCAGACTACTCGTAAGTGAAACGTGGTTGTTCGAAATCAAAATGAGGGGACCATGCACTTGTCGACACTAAAAGACATGCTCCATTCATTTGAAGACGCTGCAATCCTGTTTAGGTTCGTATAGGGGGAACTCCCCCATCGCTCCAATTCCCGACTACCTCCATTAGCTTCACGTCATCTGCGAATTTGCTAACAATCCCATCGATATGCCGATGAAGTTTATCGAAAAAAAAGTTTAAAAAAGTAGGGCTAAGTAAGGCTACCCATATTTGCTCGAAGAAAATACGATATATTATTTGGCTTCGAAATACGGGAAAATGCCAGGCATTGCCAGTTATCGCCAAAAATGATGCCAAAAGTAAGCAAAGTTGCCAGCTAGTGATAAAGTCGCCGAAAAGTCACCAATCGCATTTAATGATTTACTGCAAAATTACAGCAAATTTAAAAAGAAAATGACACATATATATGAGATGAATGTTCTTATTTTTAGTTGTAATTATCATAACGTAATTTCTGAGTTGGGAAAGATAATTTTAATCGTTGAATTGAGAGTAAAATGAACGTAAAAAAATCTAGTTGGCTTCGTTGAAAATAGTAAAAAAACCTGGACAGTCCCAGGAAATACGGGATGTATGGTCTCTGTGCTAAATTACGATAGAGTCTCCGATTGATACTGGCTAATTTGTATTGGACCTCAGTATACCACGCATAATACGTCACGAATTAGATTTTAAGGTTGAATGGAATGAATAAAGACTTTGATGTTGAAAACGGCGTAAAGAGCATTTGTTGATCTTTTGTTGTGGGCACAAAAGTTGTTTTAAATTGTTTTACAATGCAATAAAATATCGAATGAAGAAATACATCTGAGTTGAATAAGGATTATTAAAATGGTAAAAGAGTAACAGAAGTTGAATAAGAGTGATCGAGTTAAACAAGAGTAGGATAAGAAGTACCTCAAGGATTCTTGACCTTTTCTTAACCGCGACACCCCATCAACAGCACAATCGACTTTGCGACCCTATGTCTAGTATGAATTTAGAAATGCTTATTAAATACGTTTTCCTGAATAACGAGATGTGTTTTCAAAACTTGTGTGAAACCAGTCAGTGGCATCTTAAAGGATAGGCCAACGGGTCCCGATTCCCGGGCCCCGAATTACAAAAGATCTTTCAATAATTTAGGGATCCTTTCTGATTCAGGGCACTGGGATCGGGACCCGTTTGCCCATCCTTCAACATGCCACTGACTAGTTTTTTCACTTTTTTCACTAAATTTTGGAAAACTATTTCTTTCGAATTTTTATTAATTCTGGAAAAAATTGTTTCTCTAATTAATCTTTAAATATTTCTTTCATTAAATCTGGCATTATCTCTTTCATTAATTTTGGCACCATTTCTCATTAGTTCCGGCATTAGGCGCTAATTCTCATTGATATTCTGGCAATATTTTTTCATTAATTCTGGAATCATGTACTTCTTTTTCATTAATTCTGGAACTATGTACATACTTGTTTCTTGATCAAATTCTCATCAATTCTGAATTTTTCATCAATATTTGTTTAGTGAGTGCTCATATTTTTTGCATAGATCTTTTTCAGCGTTTCTGTGTATTCGGTGGTAAAGTTAAACCTTTTAATACCTCCCCCCACTCCAACTTTCCCCACAAAAATTTATGAAGTCATATCTCAATATGGCCCAAAAAAAATTTCCGGGTCTCAGCACCGTCTAGAAAGCATCACGCCCCTGCCCCTTCCCCGAGTGAAGTGATGTTCAAAAGAGACTCACCGGACTGAAATCACTAGCCTGGCAGTTTACATTCTCTCGAAATCATAATCAGAACCAGATCTCATAATCTTGAACCCCTCCCCTGGCCATGCTTGGGCTGGTCCATGCATTAAGACGGCCCCTATAGGTTCAATGCCGTCTTAATGCGTCGGCATGTATACTACTACTTCACCAAACACCAACTCTGGCCATATCGCTATAGTGCAATTTACTGCCATTAGTGAGATGGGTTGGAAGTGAAGGCGCTGTCTATCGGTGGTCGCCTCGAGTTCGTTAGGGAAAATATCTTATCAATATCCTCCCTTGGGTTCGAACCCGGGACCCTGACAACAACTTTCACGATGGTAGACGATCATCTTACCACCATGCCACTCGGGCACAGGCATGTATACTGGAGCCTCACAAAAATTATATCTGGTTGAAATTTTCGAGAGTAAGAATGTAAATTTGCCTGGTTGGGCATCAGAAAAATTACTTGGCCCGGCGGCCCATGATGCTCTTAAGACGGCCATGGCCGGGTAAGATGCCTTAGTAACAAATGACGCAACAAAGGGATTTATAACCGGGTTGTAAATGGATTTGTATGACCCACGTCATATGAAGTCCCTGCAACCCAAGTCTTGTATCGAGATTCTCTATACAGGAAAAAAACATCACCACAAGATTCCGAATACACACACGGCATATTTTCTTTTTTCCTCAATTACCATTAATTCAATCTCCCATTCATCAATTAACTCAATCAATCGACCGAGTTCCTTGTTAGGCCAATAAAATAACATGAGGAAGAAAACACGTTAATTTCAATATTTAAATGAAATTCAAATCAATTTTTGTTGTCGGTTTTTTTCTTCCTCTACTTTCAGAAATAATATTAAATTTACATATTAAAATCATCACCTTACATTGCTCTCATTAATATCAATACATCTTGATTAGTTTATGACTAATTTGTTGAAGATTATCGAATAAGTTATCGAATTAATTGTAAAGTTAGTCAAGAGGATATTCAAGATGGATGAGAATCAATACGCTTTTTGATACTAGATACGCCTATTTGATACCTCCTCCATTTTGTTTTTATATTTTATCTGTCATTAATATTGAGACACTTTCCACGGGTGAAACAATGTCAAAACAATCAGATCAATCATCCTTCTTTCACCACAATCGCAGCAGCAGCAGCAACACCCATTTGTTATCTCACCTTGCGTACCTTGACCTACGCGAGGTACTTCTCTTGAAAACTGAACACGTCCCGGAACAATCGAGTGCGAATGTAAACAAGAGAGGGAAATGTTTACCTCGTTCATATAGACACCCCCGACATTTTATATACATAACATTATTTGATTATCTCCAATAAAAGTACCATTTAGAGAGAGAAATTCTAGATCAATCTGACCCAAATCGAATGTTTTTTCTTTCCCGATGAAGAAAACTGGATGAAGAAATGCGACTCTTTACTCTTCTAATGGATTCGGTATGTATGTATGTAGGAGTGTTTCGACAGCACCGAGATTTCTTGACCTCGATGTTGTGAAATCTCTTAAGCCCCCCTTTATTTTTCTATCGTGTTTCAAAATCGTGAAGACATGAGGAAAGAATAGATTTTGGCATATGAATACATCTTCTTTGGTAAACTAATGACTGCATTTCCAAAACTTTTGGCGTAATGTAATGTAACGAAAACATGTGTGTTAAATGCTCATGTCTTATAAAGAAAATGAAATATATAAAATACTTTGGAATCTAAGGGATGGATCTTATTCAAACAAATCCCATAACACTTCCATTGATATGAATACATTTCCAGGTTTGGGTACTAGGCTACTTTACCGCACACCAACTCCGGTCATATATCGCCATACGGCAATTTCCAACAATTGCAGTTGGTAGGGAAGTGAATGCGCCATCTACCGGTGGTCACCCCAGGTAAAGAACTTGTTTCTAATGTTCTTTCCCGGATTCGAACCCGCGTAACTCGACGGCAACCTTCATAGTGAAAGACGAGCATCTCACCATGGCGCCACTTTGGCGTTAGACTGGTTCTACTGTTGTGAACTGTACCGCTAGCTATATTGTACCGTATTGCCGACTGCTGGTCGACTGAATTTGATTTTCTGCAATTTTGTACCGATTCATTAGAAATTCCGAGGTGCATGTAAGGTTAAGTAGTAATTTGTAGTACCGTGTTGAAATTATTTCACACTATATCTTAGGCTGGGTGCACACCGGTTAGACAAGACAAACAAGTCATTGTTGACAAGTTAGTCATTGTTGTTTACGTTTATTTGAATGCCGTAATACACACCGGTTAGTCATAAAAACTAAAACGTTGTACCATGCAAATCAACGCTAACAAAAATGGCCAAGCTTGGCTACATCTGCTTTGCCTTGTCTAACAGGTGTGGGTTCAGCCTCAGGAAGTACAAGATTTAAATATAAACGAACAGCATCTACGGATAAATCGCTTTCAAACAAATCCAACGATACCTTATTGATAAGAATACGCACCAAAAGAAACCCAACGGTATGTTTCAGTATCTATACGCATAGCTAACAGCACGCACCGCAAATTACTCTCTGGAGAACCGTTTATCTTAGAGAAGTACTTCCAATTAGAGAGAGTATCCAAATAACGTGTAGTGATCAGATACGTCATTCATGTTGTAAGGGGTTGTGTAGTTGTTAAAATTTAAAGAAATTAACTTTTCATAGGGATACCCTGTCCTCAAAAACCAAATTAGAAACTTATTGCCCTGTCTCTCCTGAGTTCAAAAAAAAAAAGTCTACTTTTCTAAATGCAATATTAGCTGACATATATTAAACAAAAAAAGTTGGAAAAAACAGAATAAATGTGGGTAAAATGCGCTTCACAAACAACAAGTTTTTCCTCATTGGGTATTTCAGCACAGGGTGTCCATATAGAAAGTAAATTTTTTTTATTCCAATAACTATACAACTTCTTGCAATATGAATGACTTTATCTGAGGTCCACACGTTATTTGCATACTTTTTTATTTTGAAAGTATGCCTCTAGGATCAACGGTTCACCAGTAATTTGCGGTGCGTGCTGTTAGCTATTCACTCTGTATAGATATACTAATCAATGATATCTACGGGTATAACTGGTTTAGACCAATCCAACGATGTCCCATTAGAAATGCCAAAATCAAAAAATTAAATCATAATTCCATCAAAGACTAACCCTTTAACTACATAGCACACATTACTAAACCCATTGCAAAATACTATACCTACTTTTATGATTTTTTTTTATTGACTTTTGTATAGCAGGATTTTTTCAGATTTTCAACGAGTGCAAAATAGGGGGGGGGGGACATGGAAAATACACTCCATTGAGAAATCACGCTTACAAAATGCCTTGACTTAGCATAACAGGCTTTTAAGAAGGCGAAATATCTCGTCAATGCTAGTAAGACGATTGAGCACCACATCTATTGTAAAACACTGCTGTGGCGAAATTTTTGACAATATGGCAGTGTTTTTTTTTAATTGTCCCTGAAGCTAACAAACGTTATAATTAAGATACGCAATAGAAAATTAATTGAAATTAGTGCAAAATTCAAAATAGAAATACAGTATTTCAAGAAAAAAAAAACAGTTTTATTGAACTTCTTCCATTGTGTGGGGATTGAGTACATTCAAAAAAATATCATATAACAAAGCTCTTTTAAAACACTTTCCCGTTTATAATACGACAGTTCATTATAAAACTTGAAAATGTATCACCGCTCCTTCTTACACGACCTTTTCTTATATGAAAAGCAATGAATGTTATCATCGATGTACATCTTTGTTGCCCGCTAATAATGGAAGATATTATTGTTGTTCTGTGTAGTTATTATTATTACTATACATTATTTTTTGTTAAAATGAAATGCGGAACAAAATCATTCGCTTTCACCTTGACATGTATGTAAGTTCCTCGAAAACGGAAACAAATCATTTTAGTCGAGATAATTCGTTACGTTCTCTTCTCCCTTTTTCCAACATTGTATTCAATTACTATTATCATTTATTTATTTATTTATTATGAAAGGAAACTAGTTCGCGGCTGTTAATCTCTAAAACATGTGGAAAGAATTTACGGCTCTTAAGGTCATTAGCTTCGTTAAGGTCCAGAAACTAAAAGAAAGCGAAGCTGAGCATTTATTTTTGTTGTAACGAGAGATACGCATTAACAATCAACGAAACAATCAATCAACTGTCCAAAATACCCATAGATGTAAAGTTATTAGAAATATTGAAGTAAGAAGGTCCCGAAATGCTATTTAGCAAATAATAGCATAAATAAATATCATCTAATATAGAAGTATGCAAATTTAAATACGGTATATAATCAAAATATTGTCTGAATTATATTATCAAATCGTATTATCTGAATGATATTGTTAAAATAAATTACATTTTTTTTGTAAAAAACGAGTCATCTCTTCAACAATATTTAAAAATCTCGGGCCCGTTGGACCAATACGAATTTCTGTCTGTGGAAATTCGTCTTGTGTGAATTTAATTTTTCGTCATTAAAAATTTTTATATGTAGTAAAAATCTTATACCCTTTAATTCTTTTATTTCGCGATAATTCGATTGATTGTTGATTATAAAGAGTTTTCATACAGCAATCGAATACTGAATTTTGGTTTTGTCTTTCGAGATAACGCATAATTGATTACTACGCTGTTAGTAAAATCTTCATCAAAAAATTTTCTGATTGATAAAGTTAGACATTACCAGACGTTCTTATTTTTCAAGCTCTCCCATAAACATCAATTAATTGATACTGAACTTATCTCAGAAAGTATGAGGTTTCACCACATCTCCGTGTGGAAGAATGCAAATTTTATTACCGTATTTTCATGTGTATAATTCGTGGATTGCACGTTAAAATAAATGTGAAAATTCTTTCTGGGATCACACAGGTTTCATAAGAAGGTCCCTTTATCCTGGAATAACTCGCAAACTGTCGATCCTAGAAACATACCTCCAATTGGAAACGTATCCAAATAACGTGTGGACCTCAGATACGTCATTCATATTGCAAGCGTTTGTATAGTTATTGAAATAAAAAAATAATAATTTTTTATATGAACAACCTGTCCTAAAGAAACGAAAGTTGTTGCCTTGCCCTGTCTTTCCTGAGCGCAATAAAGAAAGTTTCCGTGTTTTTAAGTGCAATATTCATTGAGATATTTTGAATTGAAAATACGGAGAAAACTTGGGAAAGAAGCATAAACTACCGAACAACGCTTCTTTCTTTGATTTGTGCCGTTCTTTCCTAACAGTCCTCCGTTTTTCGAATTCGAATATCTCAGCGAATATTGCACTTAGAAACGTGGAACTTTTTTGTTGGCCTCAGAAGAGACAGAGCAACGACTTTCTAATTGGGTTTTGAGGACAGGGTGGTTGTATAAAAACGTCCATTTTTGTAATTTAACTATACAACCCCTTGCAACATACACAACGTATATGAGTACTACACATTATTTTGGTACATTTTCTAATTGGAAGTATATGCTTCTAGAATCAACGGTTTGCCAGTGAGCAATGCCGTCCGTGCTGTTACCTATGCACCCTGTATATTATTAACTAAAAATTATTTTGTCCTTTTTCGTGTGCCGATTATAAATTCTGTTGAAACTAATGAGGAATATGACATTTTGCAAGTATATATTTTTTTAATTCTTGTAGATGGCAGCTGTGGTTCCAGCCTAACAATGATGCTAACAATAGTGGTAAGGTGCTCGTCTTCCACATGAAATTTTCCGTCAAAGTCTGCAGGTTCGAATCCGGGCAAGTACATCAGGAACAAGTCCTTTACCAACCAAGTCTGGGCAACCACCGATAGATGGTACTTTCAATTCCACTGGTTTTAAATTGCCATATGGCGATTTAAGACCAGAGTTGGTGTGCGGTAGAAGTAAACACTATTTCTAGGAGAACGTGGGATCAACCCACTTCTATTTCTTAACATTTCACTATTGATTAATGAAATTTTTATATGCGGATTTCAAGCCGCTCTGGACTGCAAGATGGCATTTTTTTCAAAAATAGCGAAATTAGCAGCTGCGGATTATACCCGAAAAATTACCGCAACTGATATTTTTGGGGACCGTAATAAAATTTTTAATTTCTATATTTTTCTTCAGTCATGTTATGGAAGTGCAACTATCACAGCTATATTTCCATAGACAAAAAAAAATAAGAATTTTGTGCAGTGTTATTTTCATTACTTAAACTATATTCATGCATCAAAATAAATAGGGCACCGTATATAAAATTTCATGTCATCCAACTCGTAGCCTAAACATATTTCCAATGAACGGAACATGTTCGTAACTTAATTTATGATATGGAATATATTCAGCTGCTTAGTCACTTCAAAACACAAAAATTATCAGGAAATCGTAATTTTTCTATATATCAAGTCGTATATATACGTATACAATATCAGTATCAATTTTATTTCTTCATTTTCCCAAAAAATTCCACCACTCTCATGCCCTTCAAATTCTCTCGATTCCTGCAGACATTATTCGCAAGTATGTGTACGTGATTAAATACTAAATAACGCCATAAAATCATGTAAAGTGAACTTGGAATGTCTAAGGAAAAATGAATAGATAAATAAAAATTTATACCGGGATTACGAAAACACACACACATTTTCACTGTTTGTCAGTTAGTGTGAACTCAATACTTCTTAGCAACTTTACATTACTGAAAAAAAAAACTTCATTCATGACTCAATGTAGCGTGATTTTTTTTTTTGAAAAAATAATCTCTTCTCTTTGTATATTCTTTGTGATTTCAATTGTTTCTGTGGGAAGAAAGAAAGAAATCCACAAAAATATATACAGGGATGATAACATACATGCACTTTGGAGAGAAGAAAACACTCTTTAATTCACGATCCAGACATTTCAATGGACAAGATCCCCACATCGCGTTCTTTGATGTCCAACTTTTCAACTACTTTTCAGTAGTGGTTGGTTCTGAATGTTATTTTTTTTACAGCAAAGAAAGGGGGCCATATGAAAAATAAAAGATGCCAAGATCACATAGCCCTCCTCCCTTACATTCGTGATTGAAGCCGCGAGGCTAGGATCTTTTGCAGGCCCCCATCATAACGTTTTTTTTGTTTGTTTTTTTCAATGAATTTAGAGTGTAAAATTTTGTTTAAAAAAAATCAATTGATCCCAGGGCTTTCAAGGGATCTGCGATCCTCCACTTTGTAATTTCTAGGGTCCAGTCGTTCAGGCAAAAAAAAAATGCCATAAATCATTTTTTTCTATTTCATACTTTTTCTGGGAAAATGCCTATTTCGACATCGTTGTATGTTTATTCGGAAATTTTAAAGGACATATATATTCTACAGACATTAATTTTGAGCATTGAAAACGCATCCTTGAGAACTGAATCCGTACGTCCCGTGATATACGTGCTATTAAGTAGCACGAAAGCATGCCACTTCCGAACATTTGTAACCAGTGAAATCAATAAGCGCACTAGCTATGTTTGTCTTCACCGACACCACAATTGCTCACTCCAGCTCATTCCTGAAGCAAGCTTTAATTTAACTACTCTTTGGCGAGATTTAATTGTTATTAAAATATTAATATTCATAAAATTTTACTTTTAAAATAATTAACCAGGTTCAAAACATTTTATAAATTAAAGAATAATTGTTCAAACTTTTTTTTAAATCAATGGTAATGCTCAATATATTGAGGAAATTAATTTTTGAAAAGAATGATGGATCGTGGTCATCTTTATTTAAGCATTTGTCTGTTGCATGTGTCAGGCATGGTCATCGTAATATTTGACCCTAGAGGGCGCTAACAAACAGTTAGCATTTAAGTAAATCTGCACAAACGCTATGGCTTCCATTTGACCATTTTTGTCGCACCACGGTCATTTTCTGCACACGAGTGCTAATTAGACCGGGGCCTACAATTTAATGGTGATTCCGAACGGCAGGCTTGTTTTTATACTCATCGAGAGGTTGGTGCTCTAATCCCTCGATGGGGAACTTCTTGAGGTAGCAATTTTTTCTGTGGTCATGTCGCCGTTTCTGTTGCACCCCTGTGTCAGAAAAGTTTTCTGACAAGGACGAACCGGGTATCGAACTCGCGACACCTTTAAACATTCTTTGGTAGTTTAGGAAAGTATCTTATCGACCTGGGCTACCGCGCACCCATCATCAAGTGATTTTCCATCAAAAGAATTTGAAATTAGCAAATTCTAATCATCGAGAGGTTGGTGCGATAACCCGCTACGGCTTCATACAACAGCAATATAATGATATCTAGATACATAATCTTGTAATCTAATAACATAGACACATAATCTTGTAATCTAATAACATAGACACATAATCTTGTAATCTAATAACATAGACACATAATCTTGTAATCTAATCATATAGACTCATAATCTATGTAAAAACTAAATTTTTCATATTCCATTCAAAAAAATACAAATAAGAGCTTTTTGGGGGGAAAAAAATTAATTTAAAACAAGAAAGAGAGGAGGGTGATAAATGAATCAAAATTTTAAGAGATTTTTTAAATAAAAAATTAAGTACGATTTTCTGTAATTTTCTGTTATTCCTAGTCATTAGACATGAATAGAATGGGGAAAAAAATTAAAGAAACCTGACATTCTCTCTCTCTCTGAGTAGAAAAAATTTAAAAACCCATCAGGGGCAAGTGGTTAAGTGATAATAGACTTCTTTTTTTTTTTTTGAATTGAGATAGCAAACTATAAGAGCGTCATCTCTTGTTGAATTTTTCATCACGCAAACATAAAAACTTGACTGCGTTTTGAATTGTACTATGCACAGCCTGTCCCAAATTGTTTGCTCAGCAGATTTGATTTTACTCTTTTACACAATGGAGGGGAAACAACCGGGGCAAAGTTGTTTTTAGGTATGCAAAAATCATCTCCGTCGAAATAGAGCGATGATCTTTAAAAACGATGCACACCGACTGAATACAAAGTTCAATATTTGAAAATTCTGAGGAATATCATTGAAAAAATTTGAATCAACGCGTTTTTATAAGAATTACTATTCTTCAGTTTCAGACAGCATTATTTTGCATATTAGCTAAAGGGTGCGGTATATAAGCCCAGGTGAAGTACCAAAGGATGTTTAGATGTGTCGCGAGTTCGATACCCGGTTCGTCCATGTCAGAAAACTTTTCTGACATGGACGAACCGAAAACTTTTCTGACACAGGGGTGCAACAGAAACGGCGACATGACCACAGAAAAAATTGCTACCTCAAGAAGTTCCCCATCGAGGGATTAGAGCACCAACCTCTCGATGAGTATAAAAACAAGCCTGCCGTTTGGAATCACCAATAAATTGTAGGTCCCGTTCTAATTATCCCTCGTGTGTAGAAAATGACCGTAGTGTGACAAAAATGATCAAATATTAGCTTATTAAGTATTCGGTTTAATCCCCTCTGAACGAACTTTGAGGAACAACAAACACTGTTTTGTCATGAAAATATCAACTTAGTTTGGTGGATAATGCAGTCATTATAAACTATTATTGAAAACATGTACAGAGAGAATAAGTGCAGCAAACGTTTAACCAATTTTCGGGCCCTTGAGATGATTTAGGTTTTAGTTATTTTTAATAATAATACTGAAACTCAAACTAGTGACTTATAGTCAAGAAAATACTCGATTTGGAATCCAATCACTTTTAACTATAATTTCCCATTGAAAAAAGAAATAAATAAGAAAATTGGAAGTAAAACGTATTTTTATTATGGGGCATTAAAAAATGAATGGGATCCAGTTACGGAGTTTATAACACTTTATTATAACAGTTATTTTAAAGACCCAAAAAGAATTTCATCAAAAAATTAAATTAATGTTTCTTTTAACAAATTTTCACCGGCCGAATTAGGATTTGAATTGATTTTATTAACTTTTCCTGTTATTTCTTCTTCTGATCCTTTAGTTTCGATATCAACCTCGTGAAAATAATTTCCTTTATGTTTTCTGGAACTTGTCCATGTCCAGAAAAGCAACATTGAAATTAAAATTTAAAAAATGAAATTTTATTCTTCCTTAAAAATAGATGATTTAAAAAAATTAAATTAATGGGATAAGTGCAGAAACAAATGAAATTTTCGTTTTGTAAATTAGTTTTGGAATCTCACACGTTTATGAGAAAAAAAATCAAGTGCTTTTATGTAAGAAAAATATATTTTTTTCTGATTAATAGCACTGATATTACAAATTGGGAATAATTCCCATCAGCCAGTATAACGTTAAATTCGAGAAACTTGAATTTGTTATCAGGATATAATGAAAATCTGAGTTATTTTTATAATAACTAGTGTGACCACACGTGATCCCTCATTTAAAATATCCCGTTTTCTGGAAATGTAGTATATAAAATAGTGAAATTCGCATTCATGGATTATACGCTAGAAATTAATGTAATCGACATTTATTCGGGGCCGTATAAAAAATTAAGTTTTTATATTTTTTCTTCAATTATTTTATGGGAGTGAAACTATCGCAGCTGTATAACAATAGATATAAAATAAGAATTTTATATAATTAATTTTACTCTCCAAAATATATTCGTGCATCGAAAGAAATACGACACTATATAAAATTTCATGTCATCCAACTACGTAGCATTTTCATTGAACAACAATTTCAATCAACATAATTTAATGTAAGATATGGAATTTATTCAGCTGCTGTAACCATTTTTAAAATACAGTAAAACCCCTCTTAGCGGACACCCCTCAGATGCGGTCCTCTCTTTTTTTATGGCCAAATAATAATTTTCCCCTTGTATAATAAAAGTATGCATTTCAAACCCAGGCAAACGGTTTTACGGCCGAATTTTTTTTTTTGTCCCGTCGGTGACCGCAATAGACAGGTTTCACTGTATATAAATTCGGCATTTTTTTTATAAAAAATCTCAAATAAATTAGGTGTATTTTTTTCTTCATTTTGCTAAAGAAATACCACCACTCTTCAATACAGAACTATTTACGATATAATATCTCACTAATCATAATTAGTACTAATTCGAATTAAAATAACGATATTATTCGAATGTATATTATTATTCGATAGTATCCGAATTCCATATGATAATTTTTATTTTACGAAATCTACGGACAACGTACCGCAATGGGATTCATATTTAAAATCACATAAATTAAAAAAAAAATAATGCAGTAATTTTTTCTCACAACATTTCACATGTCAGAAAGTACTAAATAGGTACTGATAATGAACAATAAATTTTTTACGCAATATAAAAACTGTACATCACGAACCTAGAACGACTCTACTATCTGTTTACGAGGGTGGAAAAACACCAAGAAAAGCGGTTACGAAGACTTTTCTTCCGCAGCGAGCTCAGTAGGCTTTACTGAAAGCGATTTGTAATAACAGTGAGGCCAGTTCTTTCGGAAAAAGTGTATATATTTTTTTATTACTGATTTTTATCGGCAGTAAAGCATGCGTGCAATAAAAACTGTACTGCATGCAACAGCATCAACGTGTGGAACAAAACGGTCATCAATAAAAAAAAAAGTGAATTCTCGCAACCACGTGAGCGATTAGTCAGAATTCAAATTCATTCGGGGTTTCCATCTTTATTACTATTCTACGGGTTATTGCTTCAGCGAATATTCAGTAAGACGAGAAGAAATGCCATACGTAGAATGCAAATGATGGGGTAATACCCATGTCTGGGAAAATTATAATATGAATTAAATTTTTATACGGCTCCCCTCTCTCTCTATCTTCTCTTTTTTTCTACCATTGTTCTTTGCTTATGACCTTGATAACCCATCCCAATGCATGCGTACGTACGGTAAGTACGTTCTTGGACGTACGCAAGTACCCTGTCGATCCACGTCTTGAGGATCATTTAGGACCCCCACCAACCCCTACCTTCTCTTCCCACCGTCCTTCGGAAGGCTGAAATACCATAAAAAACCTTTTTGATGGAATATTTCGACGAGTCTTTTTCTGCCACACCCGAGATCTCACTTTTCTTACTGTCGAATGAAGAAGTATCTAAAAAATAAAGAAAAAGAAATCGATTTAATTTGAGATGCGCTACATTCAAGAAAGAAAAGAAAAGGAATAAATAAAAGTAAAGGTAAAACAAAAAAAAGAATAAAGCAAAAATGGACTTCCCAGGTAGAAAGTTGGCCAGAATTTGACCATGAATGGGCCGTATATAAACCCTCGCGGGACCAGATTTCCGCATAGTTTCGTATCTTACTTACGAAGACGTTCAAAGCAATGGCAAAGCTCGTAAGTTGTTTGCTTTATTATATTATACATATTTTCACTGATAGTTTTCGTCCAGTACTTTTGATTGAGCCGTAATTAAATATTTAATTTCTAATAATTATCAATAATTTTTTATCATTGTAAAAAAAAAGTAATTTTTCTCTTAAAATATTTCTCCTGCTTCTCTTCCAATTTTCAGTTGATTGAAAGCAGTTGATAAATAATTTTGGATTAATACTAATTTTCTGTAATTATGAATTTATTTTTTATACTTCATTCATCTCTCATTTATTTTCTCTCTACTGATAAATAGACTTCATATGAGTCTAAATGTTTTCCGATAAAATTTTACAATTTCACGTCAGGTTTGGATTTGCAACCACATAAACTGTTATTTTTTTATTATAAATTATTATTTAATTTTTATATCTTTATTTACTATTTTTTTATTAATTTAAATACAACCCTAGAAAAAAATGGATGCATTTACAATTGGCATAGAGAAATACATATATAGCATGTAAGAGTTCATGTAAAGAAACGTGGACTAAATATAGTCATAATTACTAAAAAGCTAAAAATAATAATAAATATAAAAGCAAAAAATAATAAAATATAAGTAGAAAAAAATTTTAAATATTAAATTTATTATGTACTTCATTTTTCATAGTGTAATTATCTGATTTTCCGGTTGTGCATACATTGTTTTCTCTATAGCTAATTGACAAATCCGGTTTATTGTATACAGCCTGGTTATTTTGCAATCTGCCCGGATAACTGGAAAATTATTTAGCACTTTTTAATCATCCTGATGCTTCTAGGATTATTTTAATCAGCCCATACACCTTTAGGCTAATTACAAAATTTGCAATTGCTTGCTCAAACTGCCTATTTTCAGCCGTTGAAGTAAGCTGGATTTTACCATTTTCCCACAACATATATGTAGTCATATCGATTTTCTTATTTTCAAGAACTACTCTACATACTGAGCGTACCACTGTGTACATAATCATTTAAGCAGAATGAGATTTAGGAAAATTAATCATTTTTACACTTCAAATTCTTCTTTCTCAGTGTTAGTTTTGATGTCTTGCGTACTAAATAATCCATTAATTCTTCTCTCAGTGATAAATTTAAAGTAATGAATATGATGAACTCCCAAAAACGTGATGTACATTTTATTTTTTCTTGCAAGTACTGTAAATGGAAGTATGTAAAATTTTTGGTATCGTTTTCAGGCTCTCATCGTTCTTTTCGCCGCCGTCATGGCCATGGCCACAGCTGCCAGCTACGGTGGGCTCAAGGATCTGGCTGGTAACTATTACGACTTCAGCACCGGACAGTATTCCAGCTCTCTCACCGGCAAAGTTTACAACACAGCACCAGTTGCAGCTGCAGCACCATACGTGTACGCAGCACCAGGAGTTGTCCCAGCCGTCGCCCCGTACTACGCCGCTCCTTATGGTGTTTACCCTTATCTCCGCTAAACGAGGTTTTCATCTTTCAAAGGTAAGAACACAATTTATTTCTCGTGAATATTCGAGACTAAACCACTTTTGAATTATAATAATCATAAATGTAGATTTTAAACTGCACAAGAATGGCTTGAAGAAGATATTATGTCTAATTAGGAAATACAATACTCATATTGAGCGAGTCTAATAGCTGTAAGAGTGGCTTTAGTGTTAATTTATTTTAAAAAAAGCGATCACCTTATATATCTTCGAAATATCATCTTTGAGTACAGAAGCACGCGACTTTTTAAATGAAATGTTAAAATTTAATTTATTGCTTCAAACTTGTTTTCGGTACATTTCGTGGTGAAATATCAGTTAATTTCATTAAATATTTAATTAATACAGAATGCAGTTCTGTGATGATTTTCAACGTAGTACAGTATATCAAGGTTTTCAATGATCTGGAAAGGGAAAATCATACACACACATACAGAGGGAAAGTCGTGAAATGTAAAATATTTGACGAAAGTCCCAAGAAAATCTGCAAATATTGTATTTGTTGAAAGTCGGGGGAAAATTCTGTGAGAGAGGGAATAAACTAAAACTTAAAAAACATTCGGAAAGTTTGATTTTAAATTATATTATAGTCAGGAAAAGAAAGGAAAATTTTTTTGAGTTTTAATCAGGGAAATTATCAAGCAGATTTGAAAACCCTGTATAGCATAATTGTTCGTCAAAGAATGCATGGTTTAACATTAAACGCAAACGCACGTTTCGAAGCGGCCGCTCCGCAAACGTTAAAACGGCATTCCTATTGAAATTGATCGGGAGAAAAAGAACACCACATGCATGCAAATGTAACCTGGGCAAGAGTAAAGAACCGTATGAAAATTTGCATCACAGTGAATAAAATTCGCAGACGCCAGCCCTGCGATGTGATTGCAGCGTGCGTAACCGTTCTAACAGTTGTAACGTACGGGATAATACGGAGCACTTTAGTAATACTGAAAAAGCAGGCATGCATTTCATTAACGGAACTGCAAACGGAAGTACAACAGAGGCAACACGAACGTACGGTGAACGTTTTCCCCACGGGCGGTTGCCCAATCCGAAAACATTTGCGCGCTTGCATCGGCAGCTGTGTGAAACGGGATCCTTTCTTGCTTCCCGGTCTGATGCAGGTCGTATAAGGACTTCCAGAGCAGCCACACCTTCTAGAGCAAGCATCTCTGCTTTAGAAGGTATTGGAACAGCACGTGTGGGAGACGAGATTTTTGGGGATGGTGGCAGATCAGCCGACTACAATCACACGAGCTGTGGGCCGTAGCCTTGGTGCGCCACAATCCATGGCATGTTGCACCCTGTAGCACGTTTGCATTTCATTCTAGACTATTCATTCTTTGATGAAAATTGTTTGTTTTTGTGTATACTACCACCTCTTAAAGTTTTTCTCATCTTTTCTGAATTACCCTGTATATATATTTCTTTTTTTTTTTGTCCGTTTCTATTGTATTTTTTAAATTTTTGTGAGTGAAAGTATAATTGTGCCCCTCCCCCCCCCCCCCCCACAAATCACGGGCCTGCTAAAAACTAATAATAAGATTAAATACCAGTTAGACCAGACTAGAATTGAACGTTTCAGTCGCTGTCTAGATATTGCAGGTTGTCTGGTGACTTACAGATCACCGGGGTGGTATGTGAAAGGAGAAGGACAAGTTTGTGCACGTGTGTGAGTTGTGTAGTTTATGTATGTGTAGAGAATTATTAAATACTAATGAATAAATACTATGCAACTAATAATAAGATAAAGAAAAATAAAGAAAAAAAATTAAAATTGGGGTATATTAGATAATTTTCAGTTATATATAATAAGGAACATAAAAATTGAATTTATTGAGTGTATTTATGGTTAGTTTAAATTGTGTGATTGAAGCAATTATCCATTTTACCAACAAAAAAAAAAACAGAAGAAAATAATTTGAACTTATTTTTGGAAGATTTTAAAACATCACTATCTGCTTCTGTATTCATTTCTAAATGATGAATAGGCTGCAATATCTACCGAAATATCTCCAATAAACGATTTGAAAAGAAAATGACGCTACAATTTCATTTTCATCACTTTTGTAATTCCCGATTTACCATTTTTCGGAAATGAAAGTGAAAAAAAAGTCATGGAATTGTCAAAATTAGAGAGAAAAAATGAAGATTAAGATAAACAAAAGCATGCCTAGAATTTTATTTTATTTTGTTTTTAAATTAAAAAATTTCGCTACCACTACTAGACAAGATATGCACCTCGTAAACATTCCTCTAAGGAACGTCTATCGCATAATTTCCCAAACTTTGTATTCCTTCGCCCCCTTCGTCAGAAATTTTTTCCCTCATCGCCCCCCAATCAATTAACCATTAGATCAGCAACCTATAATTATAACATTTTTAGTTTGTAAAGATTCATATTGTTTCCCCGCATTAGCAAAACTTAAGGGTGCGCCAGATTTTTAGTGCTGGGGGTCTGTCCGTTCCCAGCAAGCCGGAAAATGTGAGATTTAATATGGATCACAGTATGCATTCAGCCTGGCCTACAAAAGTAACGTCTTCAACCATTATTACACTTCACGCCTAATTCGAAAAAATAGATGGCAGAACTATACGAGCATTACACAGAAACTTCTCGTTAGGTTCACAACATGTATCAATTCGTTAGAAGTTCCGCAGTGAAGTATGTACGAGGTACGTGTATGGTTCAGTAGCACAAAAGAAAATAGTATGCAATTCAGCCAAAATTCAATGGATTTTTACATTATAGGTATTTAAGAATTTTCCAGAATATGAATGCCGGCCAATGCGGGGGAATATTGTAGTTAAACAAGACTTTATAGAGGGCGCAAAAAAATAATTGATTGATAAATGATAATTATAATTGGACATATAAAAGAATAAGTAATATTGGATTCCACCTTGATTTCTTTAAATTTCTGAGTAATATTAGTAAGTGAAAAAATGCTGGCTATCGTAGCCTCCATTCACTTTTTTGAATCGATTATAAGGTATTAATTAGTCTTTTTTTTTGTCATTTCCACAGACTGGAAACGCCATACCAAAGTAAAGCAGACGCCGGAAAATCTCCGAAAATACAGACATGATACAGATTCCCGATGAACAATCAATAGCCTGATCTCCGATTAATAAACAAGCACAAGAAATTATAATCAAAAGCCTACATAGTGCCAAATACGATACTCGTTAACTCACTGAATCTTATAACCCGAAATGATCTGTTCGATGTGTTTAATTTAAGTCAATAAACTGAATGTTTCTATTCAACATTATTGTATTCATTTGCCTTCATTGTATTCATTTTTCGAATTTTATTATATTAAAATGACAATTAACTCATTAATTTACGATTTCCATCTGAGAATCGATTTCGGAGATCAAATCAGTATGTGAAGAAATAAAATCAGAAATCGAATTAAAAAAGAATATAATTTCCTTTATTACAAAAACATTTTTGGCATCCAAAGTACTGGGTGAAAAATAATTTGTTGGAAATTTTTTAATGAATTTCTCAATTTCTCATTGAAACCCATATGAGATCAGGTATATACAGTTGATATTCAGATTAATATGATGGACACTGAAGTATTGATGTGATGATCATGGGTCGAATTTCGTGCCGTACCTTTTATAGAAGTAATTCTGGTATTTTCCGTACTCGTCTTCGACTTCCGTACTTGGCCGTCGCGGCCTATACGGGCGTGTGGTACCTCTTCCCGGGTACTGGTATTCTGGTTTCTGTTGGAACACGTTGAACTGTTCGATGTCGAAGATGTCTTCGAAGGCCTTGTCGGCTAACGGACCCTCGAAACCGAACACCTTGAAAGTGTTAGATGTCGTGACGTACGGTGGCGGACGTGGCGGCCTCTGGTGGTGGTAGCTATGAGAATAGACGGGGTATGGAAGGCTCGGAAGTAGCACGGGAGTGTCGTACCTGTGATAGTTTTCTGGAACGATCTTGTAGTGATGACGAGACGGGATGACGTGGCCGTTGTAACCATAATTGAAACCGGTTGATTTTCTGATTGGGTGTTCTATCGGGCGCCAGCTTTCGCTGGATAACATACCGTGAGGTAGGCAGGCGATTATTAGTGGGAGAAGAACCTGTAACGAGACAAATTATAAGGGTTAAATAATCCCGTATAGGATGATGGGTAGACATCCACAATACCAAGAATGCTTTTAAATGATTTTCAAAGAAACTGCAAAAGTAACGGGATGACCACTTAAACCGTATTTGAACGACATCCGCCCTAACTCATTTATAAAATCATCGCGTATTTTCTGGTATTCGCAATGCAACTTACGCGAATCTAAAAACTTAGCTGAGATTGAGGATGAGGATAATTTTTGTTCATATATCACATTATGATAATTATAACAAAAAATTTTATGTCACATATTTGTCATATTCAATGTTTTTTCGTGAAATTAAAATTTAATTTACTGTGATTTTCTGTAGACTGAGGTCTAGAGTTACCAGACGTCCTCCTTTTTGATGTTTGAAACGTCCTCCTACGTTTCGGAAAATGCATTTTTTTCCCCCTCCTTTTTCTGTTATGTCGGAATTATTTTCCTTTCTTTCCTGAGGAAAAATTTTCTTCCCACTCTGAAACATATATCTCTTCATTGATATGAGTGTTTTGTGTTTTTTCTCCACGCGCATTGACCAACAGCAATCGAATAAGTCCCAGAATTTCTTCTGTTTTTGCTTCTTTTTAGAGGTTTTGTTTTAGTTGGGAGAAATCTTTGTTGTATGACCGGTTTCATTGATCAGTACAGTAACGCCATCTGTTGTGGAAATTGAGAAAAATGGCGTTATTAAGAATCGCACGCAGACGTCGTCATGTCTCAGTTTTCGAATTGAGTACTGAAATCCTGTATTTCTCGATAAAATAAGCTCAGACTGAGCAACATCAGATATTTTTTCTCATTTCAAGGCCATCTGGTTTACAAAGGACATCCTTGACGGTATGCAAATACGAACATTTCCCAAATATAGATAATTTTAATGAAACATCAATAAAAGTATGTGTACATCTTATTTCCACCGAAACTAAGGATTAACACCGATATAAAACCTATGTGCACAAAACTTAATGCAATATTAAATTTAAAAAAAATTAAATAGTTTCAAAATATTTAATTAATATATCGATTTCAAAAAGCAACATTTCAATTTAATCTAGATTTTTTTCAGCCTGTTTGTGGAGTTTCATTAAACACATACATTAATTTTTTTTCAGGAAATTATGTCTCATTTTTTATAATTTGATTTCATTCTTTTCAATTCAACCCAACTAAAACTATATCTGAATGTGGCGCCATCTTTTGTCTTATTTATTTAAAAAAAATAATCAGCTAAGAGAGGAACTAGAAACAAGTAAATGTAGGATTTAATTTTTTTTTTTCTCCTAACAAACAGCAAAGAAACAAACCCTGGATACTTTTCCCAAATTTATATACTAGTGCGATTCAGTATAGAGCAGTGATTCTCAACCGGTGCTCCGCGGAGCCCTTGGGGCTCCTTGTGCACTCTCCAGGGGCTCCGCGGCCGCTGTAGGAAAATAAATAAAAAAAAACATTAAAATTTAAAAAAATAATTATAAATATTTTGAATAAGTAAAAATAAATCAGTAACTTTAATGAATAATTAAAAATGGACCTACGGGGCTCCGCCATAGAATGTTTTTACTAAAAAGGGCTCCGCGAGTCATAAAAGGTTGGGAACCGATGGTATAGTTTTGGATATTAGATTCCAAAAGAGTATAATACATATAAGTTATGCTTATTTGTCTATATTGCATTGCACTAGTCATCGGAGGAGCACTTAAGGGTACTCGACTGGTGCGATTGCATTGGGCCCCGCACTCTTACTGTAATTGTAGTGAAAAAATTATACATCTGTGTATTAAATAATACTTTTTTCGTAGTAAACAAGGTGTCTATGCTTCAATTGATTTGATTCCGGAATTCCCACCCCAATTCTGAAGAATCCTTAATTTCAATCAATTCCAGGCTTTTTTTCTCTCATCAATTGTGTATTTTCGTCTCAATTCAGGGATTTTTTTTTCTTTAATTCTGAATTTTCATTGCTGAGTAGATATTTTTCAGCATTCCAGTATATTCTGCGACAATGCATTTTAGATGACGATTACCCATTGAATTTCTAACAAAGTGGTACACGCAAGAACGTGTGTGCACGTGCGCGCATGATATTTACGTTATCAGAGTCGTGCTTCTTTAGTTTTCCTGCTATTGCAGCCATGTGTCTTCCATATTTTGCAGTGAAGATGGTAAATGCTTGAATTTTCACGTTATGTATGCACCATGTTGAAAGTATCATACCATCTCTTTGCAGAAGTCTGCCGAAGACCGGCTCAAAGTTTGAAAACATTATTACTATATTATAAACATTATTACTACAGTATTATTTTTATGAATAGTATTACTACAATATTTAAAAATCTATCATTTTTATTGTTATTGCATTATAAATTAACTATAGAGGGAAAAAGCTTGGATTGGCGACCCAGCTATAGGATTTAGAGTCGGATTGGAAAATACCATAATTTCCCGTAGATAAGCCGCACGTAAAATAATTATTTCTGCTACAACAAAGAAAGTTTTCGTAGAAACATTACGGCTTTTTACGTGTCACAGCTCCGTATAAGCCGCACGTATATAATTTCAGTCAAGAATTGAAAAAGTATAAAAATTTGAATGATTAATAAATTTATGAACTTACTTTTCAAGTTTTCTTTGAGAATTGCATAATATAATACTGATCAAACACTATCCCTTAATAAAAAAAATTAATTTTTTAATTGTATCAAAATAAACCACTAGTACACCTCCAAGTAAGAATATTAGTGGGGGGGGGGGGGGATATCCAATAGAAAAGGTATCAGATTAGAGCTGTATAAGCCGAAGGTTTATTACAAGAAATTACTGTACTGTGTTCGGAATATTAACAGGCAAACTGTTGAAATCTGTTAATCTCACGATGTTACTACTTTCACTAAAATTGCGTACAGTCATATAGCCATTTTAATATGCCGATCAATTTTGCTAATTATTTTTAATACGTCATTTATATACAATCGAACTTGGTCAATTCGAAGATCAAGGGAACAGCAGAAAAGTTCGAATTATCCAATTCATCAATATGAGAAAACTACTTTCACAAATAGTAAAAAATTCTTTATGATTACGAAAATGATGCTTTATCAGTTGATGATTCTTTGACAGTTTCCTCGTTGTTGCAACTAGTAGTAGTATAAAACGTAAGAAATCACGATAACTATCAAATCAATCAATTTGCTATTTCAATTTGTTTTCTTTTGGATACTCTTAAACGTTGCTAATCTATATTGATATTCCAAAGTAAATGAACAATAATGATGAAGAGGCATTTATATTCCCAACACATTTTACAATGCAAGTGACTGAGATTTGAGCACACCAACTTAAAATATTCCATCTACGTAGAAATTACAGCTCACACACACACACACACACAAGCTTTCGTATTTCCTGAGTAGAAACATTTACATGTGCTTTTGACAGGTGCTAATGAAGATCTAGTAATCTTACAAGATCTGGTAAAATTCCAGCTGCCCACAGACATGCAAAGAGCTAGTGTGTGAACTGGTAACGAAACATTATTTCTTATTTAGAACCCCCAACAAAAAAAGTTTAGATTTTTTTTATCGTCATTTTTTTCACTGTTGGGGCTACATATCATATTCTGGAAAAGATCAGTAAACAACGGAATAATGAAAAGGATGACCACAATTCAACCAAAAAAATTTGAAAAAAAAAGATTTGATTTAGATATTTCATTTCGCAAATGAAACATATGAATCAAACTTCGAACTAACGAAAAATGAGGAATTGAATAGGTAATTTTAACATTATATTGAATAGAAAACTCAAGAGGAATTCCTAAAATTCGAATCATCCGAAAATTTTGAAATAACCAAGTTCGCCTGTAAGAACAAAATGTGATATCAGACTCACCAATGTTTTCTTATCCATACCGCGAGGCAAAACTCTGAACAACACAGCATGAATGTGTAACACGAAATGGTTTTACGGCTCGTACCGTGAGCCCTAAGATCCTCTAAAATATAAAGGCCTCGAATACACCAACCAACCAACCTCTTTCGAGTTTGTTTACGGGAAACCCAGACAAACAAAATCAAAGGTGCATATTACGTTATAGGTAAATTTACAATCTTTCCACCTGACTGTTATAGGTCAACTTCCTTGTCCTACCGGAAATAGTGTAGGCCCTTATCTATACAATGTCAATAGGTCAAGCAAATATCTTCCCGTACATATAACTTCCTTTCAAATATTCTTTTTCCTTTCTTCGTAATCAAAAAAGAGAAAAAAAACACTTTTCTGAAAAATATGAATTATTGAAAAAAAAATTGACTTTTGACGCGTCCTAACAATGGAAAACGACTGGATTGATTGTTTTGAACTTGCCAAGTTCAAACATGTTTTTGTGTAGTTCGTTGCCCGGAATGTCTAAGAATGTCATATCTGACGTATACACAGACATTCTACTCTATATTTTATACAGAAAAAGTGTGTCGGTTTTGATAAATTCAGTAGCAATGGGGTACGTGATATTGAAAGTCTGATGGTGCGTAATCATAATATGCCATTACGTGGAATTATGCTCACCCAATGTACTGGGCGATCATACGGGGTTATTGCTTATGTTACGGCTAATGAATAATAATCTCCGGTAAAGGTGATAATTCTTTTTAGTATTTATCAAATTTTTCCAATGACGCTTAAGTATTATCACCACCTCCAGTAAAAATGGTTATTTTTTCTTATTATTCATCTAATTTACTAACGATGCTTGGGTATTACAGACGAATATGCATAATACCCAAGCGTCGTTGGTAAATTAGATAAGTAATAAAATAATTAGACTTTACTATCTCAAACCATACATCAGCTCATCGATTCTATTGGTCTTGTATCACTCATTTTTTTCCATTCTCGTCTGCTGTATGAATTATCAGTTTGAGGATCCGACTATATTACAAATTTATACCTTCAAACAAGAGTAACATCAGATAAATCGCAATTGTCTATAGATCATCAATTCATGAGCTTTACCATTAAATAAATATCATTCAATTGCGGCAGCTTTACTTTTTCACAAGTCTATCTTGATTTTCATAAAAAAATCTTAATAGGTAAGTAAAAAAATTTTACTATTAACACCTTTAGATCATCCCCAAGATATAATAACATTTACCTAATTCCAAATATTAATAAAACAATCGAGAAAAAAAAACTTCACCTATCTCGTTTCGAATTTCTATAATGATTTATAATGAAATTAATCAGAATTCATCTTCTTTACCGATCCCGATCTTTATAAAAAAATGTTAAAAAATACCTCTTTAATATCACAGACATAGAACATTTCTATTAGAATATTCATCTCATGTGTAAAAATATGTAACGATCTCATTATAGATATAAAATAAAAATTAATTAATTGAAAATAAAGTAAATAATTTAAATAAATAAATAAATAAATATATATATATATATATATATATATAGATAGATAGATAGATAAAATAATGTACATTATTTACCCTATAATTATTAAATATTTCGATTGCCACAGCATTTCTGTATAAAACTTTAGATAAATAGAAAATGCTCTCCGACTGTGGTTTTCGTGTCGTACTATTCGGGTAGCAGGGTCTCTTCTATCGTGTTCACTACTTTTCTGGAACCTTAGTAACTTTTGGTCTTCTGCGCTTGAAGGTGAAGTTCCCACGTCAACTGGTCATCTATGTGCACCCGCAGGTACCATACACAATCGGTCTAGCCCAATTGAGGATATGCTAACATTGCCCGACGGTGATAGAGGATGGATCGTGTTCGGTTTAAAAAAAAGAAAAGTATCGGTCATGTCAGGTTCAGTTAGCACGTTGTCGTCTATGTTTAGCACGTTGTCGTCTATGTAATCCTCAAAACCAGGGTCGTAATTAGGATTTTTATGAGGGGGGGACATAAATTTATTGTCCCCCTTCGCCTCCCTCTGATTCCTGCGATCATGGAATCAGCCAGCATACAATTTTTTGTCTTGTATATCATTTGGAAATCGAACCCCCTACATTGATTTCTAACGTAGAAAAGCCTGCTTTTCTGAAAAATTTATTTTCAATTTCAGAAAGCAACTGCTTTACTACATATGGTTTTTTAAAACCACAGCAACAAGTACGGAAAGGGTTTATAGTAATCTAAGGGTGGCGGAAGTAGAACTCGCATTGGCAAGCAAGGATTGCATAAAAAATTTCCATTGAGCACTTTGAGATTTTATATGATCCCTATTGGTCGCGAAATAGTGGAAGTGTTGGTGTGAAATTTTCCAGTAACGGGGAACAATTTCCCTTTCCGTTTCCGCGTTAGACGGGTTCCGTTTAATCCAGGTTCTTTAATGTGTATTTTGGCATTGAAATCGTGGGACCAAGATTTTCATCCGTTGAAGGCAGGTTTCAACTTAATACAGGTTCTTTCAAAGGCAGGTTTTACTGTATAAAATTTTAAAAACAACAACTTAAAATAAAAAATAAAGAACTCTCATACGAGCAAGTATTACGTAGGTAACCAACTCATTTGTTGTTTGACAAGAATAATATTTTCTTATGTGATTCACCAAATATTTGTCCCTTATGAGAAAACGCGTGGAAGAAAAATCGGACAGACATCCTCTCATGCAAGACCGATCATGATAAAGACAGAAGACCATTCACGAAAGAAAATGGCGTTCTCATTCCCTGGCTAGAGGAAACACATCCCGCGAGCACTGATTTATCAAATACATAATAGGCTTTATAATAATAAAAAAGACAGAAAAGGAAATCTCTTACGTGCAACGCAATGTGGTTACCTCATATTGTAATCACGATAAATTGTGAAGAAAATGTATTTCTCAACATACGTTTAAACGTACCTACGTAATAATGATATGATCATGAAGGACATCCTTTCATTTCCGTTTTACGCGTTTTGATGCTCGGAGAGAACAATAAACCCCCTTTTAGCTAAAAATGGCGCCAGAATAATACTGAATTATAATGCGTTTATTTTGTTGTTAGGAAGATGGCATTTGCATCTATTTCCGGTAGTAAATTCAAGTTTGTGATTTGAAATGCTATTGTCAATGTAATTCGTATATTTATTGGCAGTTGGGAAGACGTTGGTATTGTTGGAGGAGTACTTTCGGGTCATCATTAGACTACTATTACTTCACTACACATGCACCTCGTAAACTCTAAGGCAGTGGTTCCCAAACTTTTGTGTTCCGCGGCTCCCTTGTCCTAGTGAGCATGTATCCATGACTTCCCAGAATAGTCTAACAAAATCTTTTCTCGGCGTGGTAGCCCAGGTCGGAAAGGTACTTGCCTAAAATACCTAGGATGTTTAAAGGATGTTTTTACCCGAAAGATGTTTAGAGCAGATGTTTTTCCAACGTAAAACTTCTAGCGGAACCTTTGATAGTTATAAGGTTGTTCCGCGGAACCCTTGATGGTAATGAATCTGTTTTACAGAACTCGAACTTTTGAATATTTATCCACAATATTTATCCGCTAGTTCCCTAACCACTGGATAGCCAGGTGGCAGTCCAGTGGTTAGGGGACTAGCTTCTGACTGTGCAGGTCTGGGTTCGAATCCCGGGTCGGGCATGGATGTCTACTAACACTAACAAAGTCCCTGGACAGATCGTAACAATTTCTTGGGAATACGTGCTGATCACGTTATTAAAAAATATTGAACTAAGAAAAAGTCGACTGTCGTCTCAACAGCATCATATCTCCAGGGAAAAATGAAAGTTGAGCTTAGGCAGCACCTTTCAATTCAAACATTTATTGTCATAAATCATTGAGCCAAATCTTACCGTGGAAGTCCCTATGGAAATGAGGTCCCCGTGTCATGCCCGGGATTAATTCATGTGTTGAGATGGCCCCGAATGTTACGTAAAGTACACGTAAATTTTGTCGAAAATTCAATGTGGAAAAATGTCACGTTCCTGTTTCTAAGTTAAAGTTACCAAGTCATCCATTTACTGTTACTAAGTCATCCAAGTGGTCTGATTTTTTTAAACGACACAATATCGTGATAATTCAAAACAAAGAACAGCTTTGCGAGTATCAGCAACATGAAAGTTTTCTTTGAAAGCTTTCAGAGTTCCAGGATTTTTAAGAATTCCATGGCGTTTGATCATGCAGAAGCCCCAAAAAATTTTATCACGGAATCCCGGGGTTCCACAGAACATCAGTTAGAAACCCAAGGTTAGGATAATGTATGAGAGTGCGAGTTCGATATCCGATTCGTCCTTGTCCCTGACGCGAAGGTACAACAGATTCGGCGACAACATGACCACAAAGAAAAAAATTGCTACCGCCGGACGTCCCACACCAACCGCTTAGCGTACCAATCCCTCGATGAGTATACAAAGAGGCAAAAATGGCAAACGCTGCTGTTCGGAATCGGAAGTAAATTGTAGGTCAATTGTCTAATTAGTTCTCGTATGCAGAAAATAACCGTAGTGTGACAAAATGATCAATGATCGAAGAACCTCTTCATGGTATTGAATATTTACTTTACCGCAACAGGACAGCTCCTCACAGTGTCACTGTTGGCATGCCCCCCCCCCCCCCCCCAAGGAGCAATGGCGCACACTTTGACACATCACTGCTGGATTGTGTGTTTTCATTTTGATCAAATGAAAAAAAATTTCAATTCATGGTCCTTTTTTTTTGCAATACTCACTACTTACAGGGCTTTCCTAGGGCACTCTTTTGCCAGCGACGTTCTGCATCGGAATCGGGATCCCATAGCTGACACGGTTATTCCGCTCTCTGTAATCGTTCTCAACGTCCTCGGAATGTCCAACGGGAACGATGTGTCCTCCTCCTATCGCTTCATGGTCATCACCGATACTTCCGGCGAGAATCAACGGCATATCATCGATCAGTTCGTCATCGGAACCGAACCCGAATCCGTAGTCCTTATTGCTTTGAAATTCTGGATAACTGCCGTAGCCGCTCCGGAAGAATCTGACGCTTTGACCAGCGGTTATTCCATCCGCTAAACCGTGGAGCGGGATCGGATGGCTGTGGACATCGTAACCGTCGTCGTCATCGAAAACGCCATATTCAAAGCCGAGGGTTGAATGAGCGATCAATACGACGCTGAGTACAACGCTGCACTGCAAGATCAATCATTAAAACCTTATATTATTAAATAGGAAAAACAAAACTAAAATCAAGTAATTTCAACAGTAGATGGCGCTGGTAAATACTGAGATTATTAAACTGGACGTGGCGTAACTATCGGAGACTCGTACTTTTTAACATAGTCAAAAAGCTTCAAACTATGCTCTACTAGAAAAATTATTAAAAAAATTGAATTGACCATTGATGTATTTTAAATTTTGCAATCATATTTTCGATTGTATATGCTACACTACTGTTCTTCAACTTACTTACACGCTGGTCCGTGGGAATTCCTATTGGTCCAAGAAACATTTCGCCGAAATCATAATAACCGCTACATAATTTTAAATTTCATTAAATACCGTCAATACTGTCTTTATATAGGTTTCTATTTCTGTCATAGCCTGAATAATCACAACCCTGCATAATTCTTTTTCACCATCCGCAAATTATTTCTTCTTTTTACTTTTTACTCCTGCTAATCTTTTGCTATTCAGCAAATTATTTGGTCCCGTTTATATATTTTTTGCCTGCCCTCAAAGTCCCCCCCCCCCCATTTATTTATATTTTGCCAGTCGCAAATTATTCCTCCCATGCTTTTACTTTTACCGGTCCACAAATTATTTGTGCTATTTATCTATATTTTTTCGTCCGCAAAAAATTTCTTACATTTAATTGTTTTTTACCTGTCCCCGAATTTTCTCTCTCTCATCTCGCAAGTCATTCAATATTTTTGCGTCCGCTAATTATTTTTCTAATTTCTACATTTTTTAGCGACCTGAAATTTATTCTTGTATTTTTCCCCCCGTTTTTGCAGGTCCGCAAAATTGTTTCTCCTATTTCTTCTTTCTCTGTTTTTTACAGGTCGTTTAATTGTACTTCTCCTATTTTGTGTGTGTGTGTGCAGATCCACAAATTATTTCTCTCATTTTTTCGCATGTCCCCAAAATTGTTCAATTACTTTCACCGATCCGCAGCTCTAAAAAAAATTGAAAAACACTATGCTATATCATGTCAACATAATGTTTGACAAAGCTCTAATGATACTTATTTTTGCAAATTTTTAAACATTAACAGAAAAAAAAATGCAACTTTGCTTGCACGATAAAATAGCATGACATCAATGGAATTGAATAAAAATTCATTGAAAATGAATATAACTGCTCAGTTCATGAAATGAGGCAGAAGATACAAATTCCATTGACTCAATCTTGTTCAAAAATAAATTTTTGAAAAAATTTAGTAATTTTTAAATCAAGAATTTGCAAATGGATCTGAAATATTTTGCCTCATTTCAATGAGCTTAACAATTTTCTTCATTTTGATTTAATATTTATTCGATTCCATTTATTTCATGCTATTTTACCATTCGCGCAAGAAGTTAGCGATACACTTTTTTCAGTTCGTGAGCCAACTACTTTCTTGGTACTACCTGGGGTAGCAAAGATTGACTGTTTTTCTCTACGGTTTTATGCGTACATCAAGAACGTATGTGATAGCAATGTCCAAGTGGTAGCTTTATGTTTTAAAATCATGCTTTTGTAATAAAAATTGCTTTCCCCCCCCCAAAAAATGGCAACCAGGTACCAATCAAAGTGGCACATGCTATCAATATTTTTCTTGTACATTTTTATGCGTAAATCAAGAATATATGTGATAGCAATATCTAAGTGGTAGCTTTATGTAGAAAAAAAAAACAATTTTTCATAAAGAAAATTATTTTCTAAATTGAACATTATTTTTCCACTGTAACTTTTTAAAACGCACTCCAATCAAAAAATGTTTCATTATTAGGTTCAAATATAAATTTCAATTGCTAAGTAACTTTCACTTGATGGCTACTTTTTGAGACTTCATACATCTGTGCTCGATGGCAAAATGTCAAGTAACTTTTCTAAAAGTTTCCAGGTGGCAAATTCTATAACATTTTGCCAACATGCTATTCTGTGGCTTCTTTGACTTACAACAGTTCACCGCCGTCGTTTGCTCATAAACTGAAAAAAATTTACGACATTTTTCCCTTTTCTAGAAATTAAGTAAAACGACTCTGGAATGCGGAGTCTCGTTATTTTCTTAATGTTTGAAAATTTGCTAAAAAATAAGTATTGAAGATATGTAAAATATTATGTTGGCATAGCATAGTACATAAAATCAAATATATGTGTACTAAATTAGAAGTAAATCAATGGTTAAAAAATATTTTTTTATGATATATCTACTTGAGTGTAGTTTTGAGGCTTTTGACCATATTTATGAAAGGTATGAGACAAGAAACGAAATAGACAATGCTATCAAAAATAATGTCCACTCACCAGATGAAGCTTCATATTCCGATAGAGTATATCCGAGCACTGCACTGAGAAATAAGTGAAATAAATCCGTCGAAATTCTTATATATATACGTACATCGTCTTCGAAATGTCCACACGTTCCGATGACCATTTATTCAGATCATTGGAGTGTTGCAATATTTCGAAATTCTCCTTATACTATCATAAAAGAAGGAAACTTGAACCAGTAATTTCATCAGGACAAACACCTGAAAATTACGATATTATTCTATAGATATTGTCTAGTGAGTTCGGACAAGCCTCGAATATGCCTCGCGGCTATATAAAAATTACATTAGAATCTGTCGGTTTTTATAATAGTGTTGTTTACAATCTTGATTTGTTTTTAGTATGTAATATGCCAGTCCAGTTATCGACACATAACACTTCCTCATATCCGTCTATCGTAATGATTCTGGTGCTTAGATGGAGCTGATTGTGGTGTAGTAGATGGAGGAAATCGCTGACTACCAGTTACGAATGGTGTAAGGCAGTGAAAAACACAATACCCACTTCTTTTGGTAGTTTACATCTCTCGCCGTATTTCAGACCACATGCTTGCTCCATTGCCGGCTCAGTATATGGATCCTGTTCGTCAATAAAGAATTTTGGTCTTTCGGTCTACGTGGATGCAGCGTTTTCGTAAGATAGTTTTGTGAGGTAACTGAAGTATTTATTACTGATTCTATGTATATGTTGCTGCAAAGCCCAAGATGCGGCTATTTCGTGAATTTGCTGGCAGATTTGTCCAAAATCCAATTTCCAGGCTTTGGCCGGCCAGTTCGCGAAGTGGCTGGGGATCCCTGGCCAATGTTTGATGTGCTGACGTAAGACCGTCCGGTCCCAAATCCATTTTTTCATCGCTAATGTGTGATACATTGGTGTGTATATATTAGCTCTATCTGACGAGAGAGAAAAAGAGAAATTTAAGGGGGGGGGGAAATTATATATAATAATATAGACGTATAGTTTTTTCTGTCAAAGTTTTGAAAAAAAAATTATTACTGCATCATGAATGCGATATGATGGATTGCCATAGCTAACGTAGGCATAATTATCATGAAATAATACGCCAAATGGCGGTGACCCGAATCATGCCCTTTCCTTTCGGACTTTTGCCAGGGATCACCAGCCACTTCACGATCTGTGTGGCCAAATTCGGACATTGGCAAGGTCAATTTACAATTAAAATTGCCGATTCACGAACTGGCCGATTTCGGGTTTTGGCAGCAACATATATATATAATTGATAAATGTGGGAAATATTCTTTACATCAGTCAGTACTTCTCAACCCTTGCGGTACTGGGATATTTTAAGGGAGCCAGATGGGTGTGAAAACCAAAAAAAAAACTTTCAGCTTACGATGCTGCAAAATAATAAAGCAGTCAACACCCGATATAACGACCATCTTCGTCCCGTCAAAAACGGACGTTATATTGGGAGGATCGTTATGTCGAAAGTAAAACATAAGTACGATAGTCATTCTCGTGAAAACATTCAGGATTTATCATACAGGTCGTTGTAATGAAATGTTGTTATAATGAGAGAAGACTGTACTACTATTAATGCTTAGCCATACCTACAACTCGTACACATTCCTAACGAATA
The DNA here is from genome assembly GCF_987345545.1 of Pholcus phalangioides. Lineage (NCBI taxonomy): Eukaryota > Metazoa > Arthropoda > Arachnida > Araneae > Pholcidae > Pholcus > Pholcus phalangioides. Next base: position 4,848,082 of record NW_028301594.1, read on the forward strand.
GATACATGCCGGAATATGTTCTAAGTGTGTGTGTGACCCTTAAAATATTAACGTCGTTAGAATTGTGCTTGTTTTGTGTTCTACTTGTGCTACTGTCTTTTATAGAACATGAAACAAACACAACTCTGACAACATAAATGCCTTAGGGGTACCTATACACTCAGAACACGCATATTCCAACATGTCCCGATGCATTAGAAATTCCATAGAAGAATGTATACGAGGTGCATGTACGGTTAAGTGGCATCTGTTTTTCATATTTTGTGCGAAATAATACCACGATATACAGAACTTTCACTCTCGTCAAATATTTTTTAACCATTTTGAAAATGTTGTTGCATCTCTATTCTGCTACATTTAGTGTGATTGAATGTCACTCAATCACACTATGTGTGAGCACGTGTGATGCAGGTTAATATACCCTTTCGGTCTCTCCCTCTTCTCTATATATCTCTCTCTCTCGTTCTTCATTTCACATAACACTGCAAGGCAGGGTGTGCACACTGGTGCGATGCTGCCTCGACTAGGATAGGATTGATTGAAAAATTGAATTTCACGTTTTTTAACCGAGCAACATCGAGTTGCATGTTGCATCTCTAGCAGTATCGCGCTAGTGTGAACACTGCCTAGCACCTGAGTAATGGACAAATCTCCAAAAATTTGCATGTGTTTGCATTTTTGGCGATAATTGGCAATGTCTTGTATTTTCCCGTATTCCGAAGCTCAATTTCCGTATTTTTCTCAAGGAAATATGGTCAGCCTATGTATTTCACACTTATACTTTACTATTATAAATATGAGAAACCACGTTAAGATTAGGCTGACCATATTTCCTCTAGAGAAATACGGGGAAATCGCTAAAAATGACGCCAAAACAGAACAAAGTTGCCAAATGTTGTTGAAGTAACGAAAAATCGCAATGGCGGGAAATGAAACATTACTGCAAATTGCAATGGATTGAAATGAATTCCACGAAAAAAAATGTTCACCAAGTCAAGTGTGAGAGATTAATATTCTCATTTATAGTTGTAATTATTATAACATAATTTATGAGTTGAAAAATAATTTCAATCTTTGACTTCAATAAAGAACAAATATTCAATGGCTTCGTGTAAAATACGGGAAAAACCAGGGCATTTTTGCTACAAAGTCGGGACCGCCAAAAAAACAGAAAATACCGTGACTGTCCCAGGAAGTACGAGACGATATGGTCACCCTAGATAAGCTAGGACTCGTGCTGTCACCTATCGAATCAAAACAAGAATAAAAAAGCTTGCTGGGTTTTTTTAAACCGATATGCAGAATGAAAATGAACAAGTGGTATACAGAACTGTGTAACTTTATTTTTATGCAACATACCAATGTAAACTATATGCACCAAAATAATATATGTATGCCGGTGTTACATTATTTTTAGTGTTCATAAAAAAAATAATCAAGCGGCAAACATAAAAACATAATACCTGTATTTTGGCGTATAAAATTTACACCCGTATGCAGTATAAAATTAAATAATATACAATATTATAACATATTTTGTTCGTTTTCATGCCGCATACCGATTTGAAAACAACTAATCTCACTCAAAAAATTATAATAGTTAGTTTGGCTTTTATTTGATAGGTGACAGCAAGAACCCCGAAATATCCATATGTGATGGATATTTTTCCCGATATTTTGGTATAGAATAAGGCGAAAATGCTAATGAATTTTTGCTACAATTTCAGAATCAATCGTAAAATGTTTATCTCTTTTTGGACACATACTATAATATTTATACTATTATACTATATTGGTACAGCCGAAGTAACCTTTTTTTCGGAAAAATATATTTTTACGTCTTTTTTGAAACCAAGAAATCTTATCTCTTCTTCCATGAAAATACCATCAGGATATATAACACTGGAAATGAGGTTTTCCGTTTTCCAGAACAACCCAGGTACAGCATGTGATTCCATTTTGAGCTCAGTTACAGTATAAGATTCCTTTTTGAATCCAGTTGTAGGATACGAGGGCCCATAACCGAACTGGGCTGCTAAATATTAGGACCGTAAAATACAATACGTTGAATCAAAAACGTATCTTGGCTGTCAAAGAAAAAATTTCTGTGGAATTCCCCACATGAGTGTAAGAATACCTGTATCATCATTAGTCTCTGGAAGAGTAGGTAATCTTTGCCTATTAATATTCAGAATAATCACCAACGTAAAAGGCAAATATAAAGAAAATACGACTTTTGTTTGACTTGGACACACGTATAATTTTTTTCTTTCCTCTGAGCAACCGAAAGTTAATATTTGGTAATCAATCCAAGTGGGATCCTCGGTCAGCGTGGTAGTTTACCCTCTGAAGACGACACACATAACGTGTCGAAATGTATAACAAGTTTTCGTATTTTCCTTGTATTTGACTTTTCCTTTGGTGATTTTTCTGAATATCATCAAACTCGATAAAAATAAATTAAAAAACGAGAAAGTTTAAGTATTTTGTTATTTTTTGTGACCACTTCGGGCATGTGGGAGGAAAAAAATGCATGTCGAAATTTTTACATGCCCCGAGCATGATGGGAAATAGATTCGACCAGCCCTGCTAAGTAAGACACACCCTTATCGATTCCCAGAATTACACAATTCTAGAATACACCACTGTTTCCCGATGTTTAAGTCAAAATATATTTTCGAAATTTCTACTCCATTTATATACACTTTCAGATGATATTTTGGTTAAATATATCCTATAAATTCATACAGAATTCTCAGCTATCACGGCAGTAGTTGCGAGTGTCAGTTTTTCAGCGATGGAACAAACCTGCAAACGCATAATAAATTACTTTCTCATTAACGGAATCATCCGAAACCCAAATGCTACCAAATGAGCAATCTGTTTACTCGTATCCAGAAAAATGCCGGAAGGATCCATTTTAAACTGGACATGAGTGGCAACTATCTTCGACTTCAAAAACTGAAAGAAACGTAACATTTTCGGTGAACGCATGTCTGGTGAAATAACAGTAATAATGATAATAATAATTGAGATCCAAAAAGACAATAAAGATGAAGAGACAGACAAAAAAGAGAGATTGAAACATAATTCGTAAATGGAGCACCAAATAACATCTGGGGCCGTTCGTAATACAATTTCGAAGAATCCGCAAGTACCTCGTTATTACGTTATTGGACCGAAACGAGCACGAAAACGTCCGAAGAGTTACTTTCTTTGCTCATTACTTTTCTTGCTCGGAAGAAAGTAATGGAATTTTTTTTTTTCCTTTTCCTGGCAAAAGAATCTCACACGATTGATGGAAAAAAAAAGAGAAAAAGACATTTGGATGTCCGTTAAGAAAGAGGTCACGCGAGAGAATACGCGAATATTCGAGAGTGGCACGCGTCATACAAGCTAACGCCCAGTTCGAAAACATGGAATTAACCAAGTGTCGGACATGTTGAGCAAGCTTCGAGCTCGTACTCAATTCCGGAAGAGATTGGAAAATTATCAAATTTCTTCAGAAGTTTTACAATCTTCCTCAAATATTGTAGATTAGATACGAGCTGATTATAAGTGACCCTATTCGGAATTTCACCATGGGGTTTAGTACATGTGTTAATTAAGGGGACCACGGGAATTAATTGGCTGTAAAATAAATTTAATTGAAAAAAAAATTTGTCACTGGATAGTACTTCTCTCAAAATAGGAGCCGTATACTAATTATAGTGATTCTTTTTAGAGTTCTGTCCAATATTTTATGGAGCGAGATACACGATAAGGTGAATTTCTGCATTTCGAAAGACTATTATACAGTTGACAGTCAATAATCAGAACGTGCGCTAGTCTGGTCCATTCGGTAATCCAGTGTTTTAAGACTGGTTTTTCTCCGTGCATGGAAGAGTAAAACATGTCAATTCATGTATGTGCGCAGGTTATATATTTAATATATAATGTGTGTGTGTGTTATATTATTTAAATCATACATGCTCAACCCATGGCCTGCGGGTCAAATTTGGCCCTCGATGTCATCTGATGTGGTCAGCGGTCTCAAACCTAATTTTGTAAAAGTGATCTGAAAATGACACAATTACAGATAATTCAAGTGCCACGTAGTACATTTCCTACATCACTTAAGTGGCCCGCGGCACAGTTCCAATGCACTTAAGGAATCCTCAGCATGTTAACAGAATGAATGCATTCATTCATTCAACATGTTAACAGATGACTTGCATCCCCCCCCCCCCACCAGCACAGTCCGAGATCATTTAAGCGACTCGTAGCATATTTACAGATTATTTAATTGACGGTACAGTTTCGCATCACCTAAGTGGCCCGCAGCACCTTCCAAGATTGCTTAAGTGACCCCTCAGCACATTGACAGATCGCTTCATTTACCTTCGGCATATTCAAAGATCACTTGCTTGACCTACGGTACCCAACTGATCCACGGCACACTTACAAGTCACTTATGTGGCCCGCGACACATTTGCAAACCAATGAAGTAGTCCACACTCTTCTAAAAGATGAGCACCCTTGATTTAAATGGGTTTTTTTCCCATTAACTTTCAGTAATCCGGCGATTTTGGTAATTCAGTGTAACTTGGCCTGATATGCGCCGGATTAACGAGAGTTTACTGCATTTGGAGACTAGTCTTTATAGAAGATTGGAGCAACATCACTCTCCCACTAGGAGAGGCTACAGGCCTTTGAATAGATCATTGTTTTAGTTTTCAGTACTAAATTTGCTATTTTAATCAGTATGTAGAGAAATCCTGGCCTCCGGAGTGTGAAAGCCCTGAGCAACATTATTGGATTGCTGCATGTCGAGTTCAGAATTGATCGTGTCATTTAAAGATGTTTCCGAATCCTTGCCCTTGACATTGAATGGATTTGAACCCTGTCTGTAGTGTGTTGAGCCGTCTCGTGAGAAAATATCATCGGCCTCCAGGCAAAGGGATGTTTTGAGGCCCTGCTCATTATCAGAAAATCATCGCGACTGATATCGTTATTAAGGAGCACCCCCAATGCACTTGAGCTCGCTGGGCCTTGCCAACACCGACTATAGTAGAGTCGGACATAGAGGTGATTGATGATGATGATTATACATAAATATGAGGTGATATAACTACAGTATCAACTATAGCTGGTGTTGGCCGTGCCTAGGTTGGCTCAAGCGTTAAGACAGCTCTAAATGTGGGGAAATATTTCAAAATTATTGTTCATTGGAGACATTTGAAATCTTCCTGGTATTAAAAAAACAATATTTGTCTTAGTCATTTTTGGGCCACTTCTTACCATTATTAAACTTGCTGCCTTTAGGTTTCACCATGTTATTAATGCACAATTCATACAGGGCCTGTTTCTCACATGGACAAACGGAGCAGGTGTTGAGGGCCCGGAAATTGCTGCCTTTTATATTTCATAGGCCTCCCCCTTCCCATTTCTCTCAAAGAATACTATATATAAGAAGAGGCCAAAAATTCATATTTGGTCTAGCGCCAGAACTTGTGAGAAACTGACCCTGCATACGGAATACATTTTTGCCATTTTTGTTGAACGTTTATGATTTTTCAACGCGTTCTAACGTTTTTTTTTTAATTATTATTATTTAATAGTCAAAATTTAGATTTTTATTTATCTATCTTTCCCCCACCTTGTTCTGAAGCTTATAATAAAATGTTGGACTGATCATTTGTTGAATAATAAGCATATTATTTTTCTTAACCCTCTCGCTGACATTAATAAGTTCCAGTCCACACAGCTTAATTTGATCACATCGTGGTCTGATAACAAAAACCGAATTGTAATTATACCCGAAAAAAGTTCCGTTTACGATGACCGTACAACGACCATACATCCCGTTTGGTCAAACATGACGTACGGCAAACGGGTATTGGCCACATAATCGGTTGCCAATTGTTCAATCATTCCATTTTTAAAAAAATTCTACTCTGAAATGAGACTTTTATTTTTTCCTTTTCAGCTAAAATCCTGCATTTTCGTTATTTAGTCATTGTGAGGTATTAGAGTCACAAGAGATATTATTAGATATCATAAATTGCCCGTACGATATTTTTTTTTTAATGTATAATATGTGCGTTTCATAGATCCCTTGAGAAAAAAATTTTTGAATCTATTCAGTTGAAAGAAACTGATCAAGAACTGAAGGAAAAGACTTTTTTTCGTCACACACTTGCGTTCACTATAAGAAGGCCATCGTAAAAGTGGCTCCACGCGTACATGGATCACTGCGAATACTACGCATTGATTGCAACATTAACCCTTTGTACGACACAACTGGAACCCACTTTAAAATGCCATGTATTTTTTAATGAAGTAGGCTTCTCGTCAATACCGCTTAAAGGGTTAAGTACCGAAATGTTTGTCAACAAGGAAGGTGGGGGAGAGAACACTTTTCGTCCTCCTACATTGTCTTGCAGCCTGATAACGATAACTTACAGGGAAAAAATAAGTTTGGCACAACCTTAGTTTCGGAATACGTAAAGAAAAAACCTTTCAACTGAAAAAAAAATTGATAACATTATCCGAAGTCCCGCTAGCAAACAAAGAATTTTTATCCGTGTTGTGATATTGGTCCTTTCCGTCCTTCGCAAAAATGATAGCAATACCCGTGATTGTAATAAGTGGCGTTGAGACTGCATCTAGAATCTTTAAAGACCTGTAACTTTAACAATTACAATACTAGATACGTTTTTAAAGCTGATTTGTTACTGAAACACTTTTTTTCTATACACTCCGTGCCTGCTGCACCTGAAGAAACCCTACTTCATGAAAAAAGATATGGCATTTCAAAGGACATATCAGTGCTTTTTTACCAAGCTATTTCTTATGCGGATTAGTGCAAGTAACTGTGCCACTGAAAGGGTAAAAACTCTATTGACAATTTAAACTTATTTTATTATCATTATCTTTTAATTGCGTCCCATGTGGTGCCTTTAACCCGCGTACCAATACCAACATATAACTCGCTTAACCGCTCTAAAAAGGGTCACTTATACAGACACCCTTTACATTGCCATCGTTCCAATCACAAATAAACGTCACTCAAGTGAACCTTGTCGAGGTGAAATTAATAATTGTATCTAGAAACATTCTGCTATCAGTCACCACCTGAATATACTGTCAATGTAATGATAAATACCCCTATAAATTTTCTTTAAGTGCGTAATTAATTATTTTCGCTAAATTCCTAAAATGATAAAAGATAAAGCTCATAAATCATTGATCGACTGATTGCATTCCGCGAATGACTGGAAATACTATTAATTTGCATTTACGTATCAACAAATGAGACCGTGATTAAAAGAGCCAATTTCCGTACCGAAGCTCCAATCTCGACAGCAATTAAGTATTCATGAAAATGGGTTACTCAACTGCGAATGCAAAATCATCCATCATGATAATCATGTCTTAATAATGCGAATTAATAGGAATCTTTTTTAATGCGGAATTCCGGGACGTGGACGTGATCGGTTTCTTGGTGATCATCGATCGATATCAGACACACACACACACACAAAAAATCAATTATTAGGGTATCGGTAACGGAAATAATCGTTTCTATCCTCGAGGGGATCGATATACACACAAAAAATAATTATTATTCAAATTATTTTGGATTATAGAACCATTATAAGGATTACAGAAATTTTTTCGGAAAAATCAAATAATTTTTTATTAATATACGAAAATAATAGAAATGTATGTTTAATACCCGAACAATTATGTCTGAGAAGTGAAGAAAATTCCAGAATTATTTTTGATCGATTTTTTTTTTACATCTAATTTTAATAGAAATTTAGTTTTCAAATTTGAGGATTATAAATACCTCAAGAAAAACTACATTATTTTTTATAATTATACGAAAGTTATTAGAATGTTTAGTATTGGATACATTTTTCTTTAAAATGAAGAAATTTCTAGAATTTTTTTAACATATATATTTTTCTCATCTAATTTAGATACGAATTTAATTTTTAAATTTGAGGATAAAAATTGTTCTGAAGAAAAATTGCATAATTCTTTTATAATTATTCGTAAGTTATTGGGATGTAGAACAATTTTCTCTAAAATGAATAGAATTCAAAAATGTTGAAGAAAATTTTATGTGAAATAAATTTTCATAGGAATTTAATTTTCAAATTCAAGGACTATAAATTCCTCAAAAAAAAGAATTATTTTTTATCAATGCACGAAAATTATTGGAATGTTATATACGAAAAAGAAAAACAATTTTCTAAAATGAAAATACCAGATTGTTTTTAGACATTTTTTTAAAATCTAATTTTGATAAAAATTTTGTTTTATTTTTTTGAAATTTTAGAAATACGAATACATAAAATTACTATGTAGAATTATATATATAGAAGAAAAATAGAAACAAGAAAAATGACGCTGGATTCTGATTGATATACAAAAATTATCGGAATGTTTAATATTGGAAAAAATGTTGTCTAAAATGAAGAAAATTCAGAATTTTTAATACATATTTTTTTGAAATGAATTCCAGTATTTCTTTAGATACATTTTTTGCTTATAATTTTGATTGATATTTAAATTTGAGGATAGCAAAAAATTATGTTATTTTTTTGATTAATATCATTATATGAAAAATATATTGGAATGTTTAGCATTAGAACAAATTTATCGAAGCTGAAGAAAATTTTAAAACTTTATCGATATTATCATTTTCATCTAATTTTCATAAAAATTAAGTTCATAAATTTGAAAATTATAAATTCCTCAAGAAAAATTACATTATTTTTTTATTAGTATACTATGCAAAAATTGTGGGAAATATTTTGGAAACATTTTTTTGTCGAAAATGTAGAAAATTCTAAAAAAAAAAATTTTAAAAGATTTTTCTTTTCTAATTTTCAAATGAATTTAATTTCCCATTATAAATTCCTCTAGTAAAATTGCACCACTTTCCGCTATTGTTAAAGAAATTGGTATACTTAGTATCAGAAATTTTTTTGACTATAGTGAAGAAAATTCTAAGAAATGTTTAGATATATTTTTGTTATCTATTCTTGATAGAAATTTAATTTTTAAATTTGAGGATTACGAAAATTTCTCAGGAAAAATTACATAATTTTTTTTTAATTTGTGTACGAAAATTATTAAAATAGTAGATAGTGTTAAAAATTTTGTACAAAATGACGAAATTGCAGAATTTTTTAGATATGCATTTTCCTCATCTTATTTTAATAGAAATTGAATTTTTAAAATGTATTGTACCATAAATAAGCTAACAGAATTTCATACATGTTATGTACGGCATACAGCCAGTGTGATGCTCATACGTTGTCATATGCTTTCTGTGTGTACGTTCGCCCGACTCTAGAGTTATGTTCGCAAATATGGAGCCCTTATAAAATTAAGGACATAAAGCTCCTTGAAAAGCCACAGAGATTCTTTACCTAACGAATAGCTGGCATGAGCGGCTGGTTTTATTGCAAAAGGTTTCAATTTCTCGGTTTATACTCTATGGAATGGCGTAGAATCGCTGGAGATCTGAAGATGTGTTATAAAATAGTCCCCAAATAGTTTAATCTACCATCAGGAGAACCTGTCTTCGAGATCATAGACAGACAAGTTAACCTATGGAGGCATCGCTTGTAAATAAGAATACCGTCGGCCAGAAGAGATTACTTTTTCCCCGCATTAAGATGACGTGTGGCGAGAATATGGAACAGTCTTCCATCAGAACTTGTCTTGTATACGGCTCCTATCAACATCTCCTAGAGATAGAAAGCCTCCGCGCTCTGCTTGTGACGTCAGTAAGTAGTCTATTTTCCCTCAGAATATTCAGGGGAAAAAAATTCCCTGCTAGTGCCAGTATCATCGTTGTGCGGAAAAGAAATGATCAGGCTCAGAATTTGCGATTTCTAAGCCCCACATCCAATCACTATGTGGTATTTGTGAGCCAATCAGGAAGATTCTACGCCAAAATAAGAAGAAACGAAATAGGATGCTGTGTTTCAAAATGTGGCAAACTTGCTAGGCAGTCTGAATGACGTTTATGGCAAACATTGCAGAGGCCTTCTATCTCTAGTACGTGCTGCTCCTATGAAAGATTTTCTTCCGCTATTGAGAATTTCGACTTGGCTCCGTATACGAAGTATTGGCTCCGTATAATTCCTTCTGACTGTTTTATTTCTAATTATTTTTATTTTTTATTATTTTATTATTACTTTTCCAGAATAAGTGCATTTCATGCCTCTTTTGGGTTATTATAAATTGCAAATAAAAATAAATTTGGTATAAAATAAAATCAATGAAATATCGTAGGCAATAATTTATTATATTTATTTATAACTCACAGTTTCAATGCGATTCCTACGCTGCTTATGTATTACCATTGAAATTTAATTTTCACTTTATCTCAGAAACTAGAGTAAATCTGACAAAATCAGTGCCAGATTCAGAATTAGTGCCCCAGAATCACCCTAAAATAACTGAAATATCTTTACAATGATTCACTATATACATTGAAACCTCGCTGCTACGATATACATCGTTGTATCGAGATACAACGAGGGATTTATCGAGATACAACGATAAATCCCTCTACAACGATATTTTTTTAAATCTTGTTTGGAAATTGCCTATAGTCTAATGTTAAAACCTCTCGATGCAACGACATCTACTACGATTAATCCCTCTATAACGATATTTTTAAGTGATTTTGAAACCGTTTCAACGATATTTTTCTATATTTCGCTCAAAATTGTCTTGAGTTTAATTTCAACTTCGTCCCTTATTTTCATTCTTCCAAGAGCGTTCAATAACATCGGTGTTTTTCACCACATGATCACCGAAAATGTTAATAAAGCTTTTTGTATTACCACTTTCTCTGTAAGACATGAAAATGCAGTACGGTAAACTTCTTTATAGGGACAACGCATCTGAATGAATTCCATTACTCAAATAATTAATTATGGTTTTTCGTAATGAATAAATACTTCATAGTGCGTTTTATGATGGTGCTAACAACGCGCGCACGCAAATTTAGAAAAGATGAAGACAATATCACAAATTTGGTGGCACGTGATGAAAATGTTGTCTCGATATAACGACAACCCCTCTACAACGATATTTTTTCTTGTCCCTCTAAATATCGTTATATCGAGGTTTCACTGTATATTTATCTATAGCATTTCAATGGGGTTGGTATGCTGCTTTTATGCATTACTATTGGAATAATTTAATTTTCACTTTATGTAAAACACTGTTCATGATAGAATTTTTTTAATTATTTTTCCAGTAACTAGCTCATCCATAAACCTATAAGACAAACACTAATTACATTTAAGAAAGCTTTTTCATCGCATATCTGTTTTATGCATATTGATTATACCATATTGATTGACAATTGGTTACAGCTGCAGAATGGACTGAAACACACTAATTTTACACTCACCTTGTATAAACAACTAAAATATTGGGTCACGAATTTTCTGGAAAAGGAATTCGTCCATTAATTCACATCTGTGTCATGTCACCATTCATAGAAATAACATATAGAAATCGGAAACAATATACAATGAACGTGTAAGAAATAACATAAAAATGAGGAATATTCTGTGACATTTCTCTGCCTTTTGTGTGAAATCTCGTACAGAATATGATGTGTATTCTCATAAATTATCATCACTATCATTATTATTGTGTGTGTGTGTGTGTGTGTCCCCCATCTCTCTGTCCCTCCTTTATAAGCCCCCCCCCCCCGATTTCATATAAGTCCTAAATCTTAACGTATTGTTTCCGTATCGAAAAGTAATAACAACGACATTTTATTGTCTTTTACGGACACCCAAATGTCGTAAAGTTACGTAAAATGTGTCAAGACAAATTCATAAAAGGAAAATTATTATTTCTAACTATCAATCATAAATATTGTTCTGATTTTGTGGTAAATATTTCTTCGTGAATCCGGAAGTATTTATTTTATAACCGAATTTTGTCAGTATAGATGTCATAGAAATTATTTTTTTTACTCAAAAATACCAGCAGTAATCTGTTCTTCTTGATAGCTTTGGAAATACAAGTATAGGATCAAATCCTTTTGGAATTATTCTACACAATCGTTTCTCAATGAGTGGTTCACGTCAGGGCTCGACAAATCTGCTGCCCGACATGCCCGGGGCTTGTAAAAATTTCGACCGGTCTGGTATTTTTAGTCTACCACATCTTCCACGCGGGCATATAAAGAAAAATCAACACTTAAATTTTTTTTTTTCATCGACGATGATGCACCGCTGTATGCCTCTAGGGGCAGGACAGCAATATATGATTGATCCACGATGATGCAAGTGTTCTTACGCACATACGTAAAATTCCACAAATTTTTTTTTTTTTGGCAGCCGTTATGCAAATGTAGTCAACGTATATTGATCAGTTTTCACGATCCTAATATTTAGCAGCCCGGTGCGTTCGTAGGCTTCATATACTACTAGTATGAAACCACACATGCATCTCGTCCACATTCCTCTGTGAAATTTCTAACGAGACATTGAGAAAGAGAGTACTTGGTGAACCTGCCTCCATTGGATCACGCCGGAGAGGGGGTCCGTCACCCCCCTCGCTTTTGAAAATACACTAAAAAATGGTATATATATATATATACAAATCTATATATACATACATTGAGTACATGTGCTATGCGCCCCCCCCCCCTTCCTGGAAAAAGTTAAAATGACGGCCCTGAGACTGCCATAGGGAGCTAAGTTCGTAGCTCACCTACTTTCTGGTGGGTGGCGTTTGTTTTCACAGTTGGTGAAGTAATACATAAAACTTTCACAGCCATACTGAACCAAATCCATTCTTGATTAGAGTTTTGATTGGCTCCTTGCTATCTTTCATTATATTAATCATTTTCAAATCAAAATGAGTTGTTATTTTGAGTCTTCTAGAGAGGAACTATCTTAGATCAAGGATCAAGGTTATTTTTGTTATGACCCTTAAATTATTATATGCGGCTATAAATTCACACATTCATCTTGCATATTTAACGTCTTTTCATGAAATGCACTTAAATTCACTGAAATTGACTGCAGCTATTTATTTCCCTCCCGTTGCTAATTTCAGCCATAAATTAGCAGTTTTTCCATGTTTGGGAGCTTTTTCTGGTGAGAGTTGGCGGTGTGTCATATTTTCTCGTATTTAAAATCTCGAATATTTTTTTTTTTACTATTTATACCGTCTTTTTTCTAAGAAATATACTCAACATACTGTACATATAAAGGGTGTCCCATAAATTCATAAGTAGATTGAAACTTCATGAAAAATTCAAAGAACTGGTATATTTGAATGCGGTTTGATAAAAGGTTCTTCTCGTGAAGGGAGGTTTTTTTTGTACAGAAAAAAATTTAGTGCAAATTTTCGTCGAGGTGGGGGGGGGGGGCACTGAATCGAAGAAAGTCACTGTAAATATGCAAATCTGAATCTTAATCCATTGTACTGCTTATTTTTGAATTTTCGTGTTACTGGCGCTTAAATAAGGATAAGGTTTTCATTGTGATATTAACATTAGTTTATAAAGCAGAATTTGTGAATTTTATTTTGCCTCAGCTCTACGGATCACAGGCTGAAGCTTTACAAACGTTTCGGACAAAGAAGAGATTGAAGATAGGTTGTCACAGGCCCAATCAATCATGATTTGCTTTCCTGCAACGTCCTCTTTCGACAAAAATTTTAAGTATTTTTTTTCTGTTTGAAAAAAAAAAAATCCTCCCTCATGAGAAAATTTTTTCGCACAGACCGTATTCAAATTCACCAATTCCTCAAATTTTTATGAATTCTTTAACTATTTATGAATTTATGTCACACCTTGTATTAGTCCATCCGGTAATTTCATGCAAGCACGTGCGCTCAATCTCAATAAACTTGAGCGTCAGTTGACACAACACTTCAATTTGTGTTCATGGAAAATAGATTATAAAAACAATAACAGAAAATCTAATGGAAAAAATTTGTTTTAATTTTAAATTCAGGATCACACACACATCAAGTAATGTATATATATTTCAATATATGCCGTTTTTTTTACTCCTAAAGTTTCCCATTGGGCACGAAATTTTCCTGAAACTACCCATTATATGCCAACGGCTACACCCAAAACCACCAAAAAAGAATAAATTTAATTTATCGTAAAATTTAGATCAACCGAAGCGTGCACGAGTTGATTGAAAATTTCGCAATTTCCCAAATTATCAAGCAAAAGTAGGAGAAACCAAAACCCGTGCATGATAATGGGACCAGTTTCGTACATTGTTTTAATGTCGTACCACCTCGTCCTCACGTGCCTTTATTTACGTTCCTTTTTGCATAATCAGTTAAAATAACTTCCTAGTTTGTAAAACGGAGTTATTGTAAATTGCCTTCGATTTGATTTTAACCCGGGAAGGAATATTTATCCGAAGGAAATTACAGATCGATCATTGACTTCCTTAATAGGATTTACCAATTGCAGCACACACACTCACCCTCTTCGATAACAGGCAAATTGAAGTCGAACGTTTGTGATCGATCTGAAAAAGTATGATCAATGAATTTCGATCTATCCATGGAAAGGAAAAATTCTGGATTTTATTTCCACTGAATTCATTCGTTGTTTATAGTTTTAGAAGAAAAATTGATGTCAATCTATATAAAAGGGAATTTCGAGACTCAGAGGAAATTAAATATTTTAAATTTTGAATCTATAAGAAAATTACCGCTAATTTATCATGTGTAAGTTTAAAATGGTAATTAATCATATATTAAATTAAATACTACTACATTTCAAAACGATCCGAGACTTTTTTGATTACGGAAAAATGAATATATGAAGAGAGGGTATTTTTTCGGCCTGAAATATACTGAGAAATTAAATTTTCTGGATGTTATTCCGAAACTGTGTGTGTGTGTGTGTGTGGTATTTGGAAAGAAAAGTTCGATATCCTCCAGGAATCGAACTTTTTCTTTGGGGCCGTTCAAGTGTTACGTCATCATCAATGGGGGTAGAGGGGTTCCGATTTGCTGACTTTTGATGACAAGGGGGGAGGGGGGGGGTTGGATAATGCTTACGTCATCAACCACCCTTTATGAAAATATGAGTTATGATTCAGAGGGGCAGAGCTGAGAGCTGATGACGAAATTTTGCTGACAAGGGGGAGGAGGGGGTCAAAAATGGCTAAAAAATTTGCTTACGTAATACTTGAACGGCCCCTTTCCAAATATCAGTTTCGGAATAACATCCAAGAAAATTCAATTTCTTAGTATATTTCAGGCCGAAAAAAATACCATCTCTTCATACAAAACGCCAACTGGGGCCAAAATTGCTGTAGTTAAGGGAGGCTGCTATGATTCCACTCAGCGCTTCACACTACTAATGCGTGTTATAAGGTTAACGCACTTGCCCGGTATGCAAGGGGACCTGGATTCGATTCCCGGAGGAGACAAATAACTTTTATTTCCAAATATCAGTTTCGGAATAACATCCAGAAAATTCAATTTCTCAAAATGAATATAGATAGAGCCTGTTTATTCTGTGTTTCTCTCCTTCGAAATAAAACTACCCTGTGCAATTTTTGTTCATACAAAGATGTAAATGCTGATTCCAAGCACTTTTTTGTCATATCCTCCGGAGTATTCGTTGCTGCTCGCTACACTTCTTCGGGACATGAGAAGCGTTGCTCCTTCAGTAAATTCTTTATCCGGGAAAAAAAAGTTACATGGGACAAGACAGGGCCGCCCTTATGAGACGTGGGGCCCGGTGCGAAAATAATTTCGGGACTCCTTAGCCCCGGTTTTACATATTTTGTGGGGGGGTTGTGGGAACGCCATCCAAGGACTCGTGTATTATCACAGAGTATACAGGAATGTTGAAAAATATCTACTCATCAATGAAAACTCCCAAATAATGAGAGGGAAAAAAACAGAATTTTGATGATGATTCAGAACTAATGAGAGAAATAATTCCGGAATTGATGAAAATGCCGAATTTTAATGACAGAAAAAATCACAAAATTGAGAGAGATGGAAAATTCAGTGTATATAGGCTGATATAATGAGAGAAAATTCCCAGAATTGCTAAAAATTCAGAATTAATGAGAGAAAAAATCTTAGACTTCAAAATACATTTGATACACACACACACACATTTTTTCACTTTTATTACTGTAAGTGCAGGGCTTCACAATGCGCGGGGCCCGTTGCTACCGCATCTGTCGCACACCCCTGAGGGCGACTCTTTGACAAAATCAGGGGAATATAAGTTAGTTGTGCAAGTATCGGAATATGATATTTTTTTGACAGGTAATCTGGTATCAGGAGGGACCTGCGAGTCCCTAAACGTCTGAATGATTCGGTACGACGCAAGCGACAAGATCTTTGGAGGGCCAAGTCGTGGGTGCTCCCATGGCCCCCACAAAGGGGGGGGGCATGACAGGGCTCTAGCCCTGGGGGGGCCGCAAAAGATCCCAGAGTAGGGCCCCGCTCCAGGATTTGGGGGCCATGGGTGCTCCATCACTACAATGCGCCGGTTCACAGGTTCCCTCCTGGTGTCAGATTACCTGTCAAGACATCACATTTCCAATGCTTCTATACAACCAGCTTATCCCCCCCCCCCGATCTTGCCCCATGTGACTTTTTCGTTTTTTCTCGAATAAAGAGTAATTTACTTAAGGGACATCGAGTCAGTTTCCGAAGAAGAGCAGCGACAAAGGCACTGGAGGATATGACAAAAAAAAAAGGCTTTCAATCCGCATTTACATCTTTGTATGAACAGTATCAAAAATGCATAAAATTGCACAGGGTAGTTACTTCGAAGGAAACACCAGAACAAACAGGTTCAATCTGTATTCAAATACAAATACAACGCCACAACAGGCAAATTGCCCAACGAGGTGGCTGACTTAAGAACATCATGGATCCCCGAGCCATTTTTTTTGGAGGCCCTACCTACTACTACTACTACACCACACCCCCTTCATTCTTCCTTAATAAAATAAGTCTCGGAACTTTTTGAACGTAGTAGTATTTTAAATATTGAATTTAAGAAAAAAATACCGTCGATTTAATCATGTGTAAGTTTTGTAATTTTAGATTACGATGGGGAGCACAAAGAATGGGTTCGAAGTTGAAGCCAATGGCCTTTAATGGTCGATTGATCTTTCACTGTCTGCGGTTTTCTGACCAATGCATTAGGTAGTATATTTTTGTATGCGCGTACAATACGTATTCACAATAAAAAGGGCTCGTAACCGTTATCGCTTTCATTTGTGCGAAACGCGCATTCCATCTGAATTGGATTCGATGACTGCTGCTATTGTATCGAAAGCTGTGAAAAGAACCAAGCGTCAAAAAATAGAAAGTAATTTTCAAAAGAAGAAGAAAACAAAAATGGCCTCCAAATACGAAAAGCAAAAGTGTTGATGACCCTCCGCCAAAGAAATATTTCGACTTCCTCAAAGTCGATGTTTTTAAAAGTTTCAATAGCAACTTAAGGTTTTAAGAAATTAGGATTGTTTTGAGAAGAAAGCTGTGTTCATAGAAATGCGATTTCACGTTGCATTCATAAAACTCCGAGACGATCATGTTGTAGGAGATCAATGTGGATCAGTGGTTACCAACCTGTAGTACGCGTATCCCTGGAGGTTTCGTGATGGGTCATTAGTAGAGATACGTAAATTTCGCAAAAAAAATTTCAAAATCAGAAATTTCGCTATCATTCGCAAAAAAAATTCAGATAAAAAATTTCGCATTTATTCACAATAATGAATTCCAAATGAATAATTTCACGTTCGTTCACAAAAAAAAGAAAAAATCTCGAATAAATAAAACAGTTGAAATCAAAAATCTAGATAGTTACGGCATTACATGTTGGGGTGGGACATACTCCAGCAATTTTTCTTCACTTTTTGTCACACAGAAGTCCTTCATCCGTATCATTCTGAGTAAGAATACACTCACGCATACATTTCCACTTTTCAATCAATTAAAGCTACTCCCTCTGCAACATTTGTACGTTTGTTTATAAAAGTTTAAAAATGTTTTATAAAAGAAGTGGCCATCTCAATCTGAAATTACATAAGTCTGGAATGTAATTTAGACGTCATACTATACAGGTACCAAGGCCAAATAAAACTCGTTTCCAAAAATCTTTCCTTTATTTAGCTCCCAAAACATTTAATTTACTTGCTCAGTTAATAAAAGGAGCAATCTTCATGTACATCTTCTCTTATCAATTTAAAATCTTGGTTGTTAACTCAAGAAGATTTAAGTTATCTCTTTGATATTGTAATGTAATTTTCTTTTATCTTGCATACACTGCTAAATGCCAAATTTTTTTTGTTTATCAATTCCATTCCTGTTGTTGCATTTTACCTCGGTATGCATTTTTACCTCTGTTATAACATACCCTGCTTAAAACATACACTGTGGAGCTAACCAGAAAAAATGGGCTTAATCAAGAAAATTATCCGGATATAACGTACTGCGAAAAAAACCTTGGGAAAATATAGTCAGAAACAGCGCCTTTTATGTATAACATTCATTGTATCCGGGTGATATATCTTGACGTTTCCTCACAAAAAGGCCTACATTTTTTGAATAACCGAGAAATTACGTGGCTGGAATAGTTACATTTCATCATCAACAGGTGGTACCGATATTACAATTGACAAACTTTATTGCCACCTGTCAGTGATAAATGTAACTATTCTGGTAATAAAATTTTTACATTTAATGAAATCCTATCTTTCTCTGTGCAAAATTGTATCGTCTATGCCTTTCGAAATATCGATTTTTTTGACTTGTTTTTATTACATTGTGATCTTTTTATTCGTGGCGGTGATGAAAGAAAAATTGTTGCAAATCAACTCAGTCACTTGAAAATCTATGCTAATTCAATTGTATCATTTCAATTGGTGGCTTTCAGAAACTTTTTCAGAATTAGTGAAAAAAATTATTTCAGAACTAATAAAAGTCTTCAATTATTTTTTCCCTGTTTAGCTCGAGGCCTAATTGGCCCCCTTCTGTTACGATGTCACCAAATTACATGGGTTGGTGGCTCACGGGCTTCGTGGGAAATTCCAATGGAGAGGGTTCATAGTTTCCACGAAATCTTAGGGGGGGGGTGTCACAATTCAAGTCTGTTATAAGGAAACACGGATGCATAACGCAGGAATGTTGGGCATATCTATATAGTGGCATAGAAATCTCCTACACGTTTCACGGAAAGAAAATATTTTCTATGCCTTTTAAGAAAGCGCACATTTTTTACGCATTTCTAAACATACATGATCCTTCTACGCCAGAGTTTTTAACCTTTGGTGTTACATAGACCGTTTGGGGCAAAAGGATGAATGCCGTGGACCCACTGTATTAGAATGATGGGGCACGGATCCTCCTTAACGGAATAATATTCTTCATACCATAATGCGAAAAATGATTGATTGATCATCTGGTAAATTGATTAATTCATCAAAGATGTAATTTGATTTATTTCACCTGAGCCCACGGACCTCCCTTCAAGGGGTCCGTGAATCCTTTATTAAGAACACCTGTTCTACGCATTTGCAGGGATAAGTAAGAAACGTACGCATTTGAAGAATACGCATATCCAAACTTCGCATGCATGCACGAAGAACTCCCACTCATTTCTGTAGGGTACGCAGGCCATCTAGGGTGGTACATGAAAGGAATCACTGATGGTGAAGATTAGAGCTCCCAGATATTGATCGAAATTTTTGTTTTAATCTCAAATAAATATTCTTATCCTCAAATAATTTCAAAAACATCAAAGCCACCCCTCAGAGGAACTTAATATACTCGACCTTACTGGTCGAACCATTCCACTTTCTCATAATAGGTAATTATCTCTTTTCGTTTGCCACTTCAGAGAGGCCATGAACAGCTTAATTGTAAGATTCCGTCTAACATACTGGTATACCTGTCAACCACCATTTTTGAATAATTTCCCAGTTCCCGTACATGTCAATATTTGGCATCTTACTGAAGCTAGTGGTGCTGCCACAGCAATGCGTTACCCCATCTATAATTATAGGTGATCATGAAGATGGTGTAGTACATTGCCCATCCCTCCCTCCCACACATTACGAATACAAACAAAATACAGTGCACGCTTCTTAATGTGATCACACCGGGACTCCAGGTTTCTGATAAGATAAACCGATTGCTAACTATATCCGAAAATAATCCCGGTTGTAAGTAAATATGTCCCGTTTAGGTAAACAGGACGTATGGAAATGGGACAACTCTTTCCAGCATAACAGGTTCCAAAATTTTAAAAAAAACCGCAAGTATTTTTTTTCCATTTTTTTCTAAAACAAGATTTTTTCCTCTTTAAACTAAAACCTTTGTTATTCATAAACTGCGAGGAGTTAGAATGGAGCTGTCTATTAATGTGTGAATTATACGATACTTTTGTTAATGTACGGTACATTCCATAGATTTCCTTGTGAAAGCCTTCTGGCCGAGAAACTGTGAATGTGATCATTTGAAAGAAACTGGCCATCAACTGAAGAAGGGACTTTTTTTTTTGCCTTACAACATGCCTTCACTTCAGGAAAGAAATTTCAAAAGCAGAGATATATGCGTACATTAGTGCACGGATCATAGCAGCTATTACCCCCGTTAGGACATTATGAACCGAGTACAGAAATTTTTGTTAACAAGGGGAGCCCTCTTACCTTCTGCATAATCTTGGACCGCGTTTCTCAACCTATGGTCCTCGGACCAAAGGTGGTCCGTGGTGATGGTATAGATCATAGTTTCCCAACCTTTTTTGCCTCATTGCCCCCTTCTTCAGAAATTTTTTTCTCCCATCGCCCCCCCCCCCAACGCAATTTAACCCATAGGATCCAATGTTATACCCGTAGCTTCTACCGCCCCCCGGATCATTCCATCGCTCCCCATGGGCGTTAACGCCCACGTTGGGAATCACTGGTATAGATGTTTCACAGGCATATAGTGTAATTGTATTTATTGTAATGTGTTTTTTATAAATAAATTGCCAGAGGTATCCAGTCCGTGAGGACAATGAGCCGATATTGCCATATAGCGATGTGGCCTGGGTATCTTTCGGTTTGATGGTCTGCAGGCAGATTAAATAAGATCATTCACCGTTGTAATTGATTATTGTAATATCCATATGGGATATATGATATTGGTTCTTTCCGTACTTAGCAAAAGTGATAACTAGAGCTGTCGGATTATATAAAATGCATATGGACATATGCATTTGCATATTTTGGCCTTTTTTGAGCATTGCTGCATATAAATGCAGAAAATCAAAGAATTTGCAGAATGCGCGCATATATTTTTTAGTTCAACCCTATTTTTTGTTTTGCAAATTTTCAAATAAATATTGCTCATAATATTTTCATAAGATCGGTTTTTTTTATTTTTCGTAGTTGGAATTTGTGAATTAATAGGTGTTTGTGCGCCCCCTTCTTCAGAAATTTTTTTCTCTCATCGCCCCCCAACTCAACCGAACCCATAGGATCCTATGTTAAATCCGTAACTTCTACCGCCCCCCTGAACCATTCCATCGCCCACCAGGGGGCGATATTGCCCACTTTTTCTCAAATATCAACCGTTTTATTGTGTAACGCTATTTCTAGAGATGTGTCAAAATGTTCAATTTTTTTTAGGAAATAGTCTTGAAATTCTTTTGTTACGCGTATTTCATTACTGAGCAGCTGCAACAAAGTGGAAATTAAAAATTCCTAAGTAAAAAATACGTAGTAATTGCACATGCAGTATATGCACATATTTTTTTCTGTGGTTCCCAACTTCAAGGTGCAAATGCAAGCCGATCTCCCCGTTAAAAAGTCTCGCCACAGAGAGCGACAGGCCTATAACAGTAAGATCTTCAATCATTACACTTCACTCATAGTTCGAAAAATAGGAGGCAGATGGCAGCACTATAACAAGCATTACACAGAGACGAGCTTCACATTAGGTACACAACACGGACACCTACATTCCAATATGTACAAATTCGTTAGAAATTCCGCAGAGGAATATGGATGAGGTGCATGAATGGTTTAGTACAGTGATTCCCAACGTGGGCATTAACACCCCCTGGGGGGCGATGGTATGTTCCAGAGGGCGGTAGAAGATACGGGTATAACATAGGATCCTATGGGTTAGATTGCGTTGGGGGGGCGATGGAAGAGAAAAATTTCTGAAGAAGGGGCGATGGGAGAAAAAAGGTTGATAAACTATGGTTTAGTAGTTTAGTAGTAGTATATGCATATGTGGGAATATTTTTTGTGTATAAATATGCACTAAGATATAGAAAACATGCATTTTAAAAACGTATCTGCTTTTTTGCATAGTGATGTTTTAATGCATAATTTCTCTTTTTTTTGGTACATGTTTCTGAATTTGCAACTTATGCAGAATTTTTGAGTGTATATTTTTGGTTTTTAAGTGCATATTTCAGCATTTTTAATTGCATTAATTGCATATTTCAGCATTTTTAAGTGCACATTTTGGCCTTCTTAAGTGCACATTTTGGCCTTCTTAAGTGCATATTTGTATATTTTTAGAGCATATTTCGCCACTTTTTAGTGCCCATAATCCGTTCTCTAGGGCATAACATTATCCGTGCTTTTTGATAAGCGGTGTCAACTGTATAACTTATTTAAGAAAAATAAATTGACAATTCAATTAATTGAGACAAACACCTCTTTCGAAATTACTTTCTAATATAATACACATAATGTAATAAATATACATTTAAAATTACGAAAGTATTTTCTCTTTCTTGTTCTGATGAGATCCCGGGATTCTTATGATGACGACAAAAGGCACACTCCATCATCTTACAAAGAGAGAGGGGGGAAAAATGCGTCTTTTTATGTTTAAATATAATAACGAAGATGGGAGAGAGAGAAAAATGGCGTTTCATACTTCACTTGCTTGTTAGGTCAAAAAAATGGCTTTTCATGTTTTCAATTTAATATGTGCTACGTATTAAAATAACGAGAAGAGAAAGGAACTTATACGTAACTTATACGCCGAGAACTTTTCCTTTTATGTCAGAAAGGTCTTGAATGAAAAGACTTTCCAAAGAAAGAGAAAGTTGTCGTTACTTTTCCATGAGGGATCTCGTAAAAATTTACTCAAAATTATACTACGAGTTATATACTGTGAAACCTCGCTACAACGGTACTCTATATAACGATAAATCTCACTACAACTATTTTTTTTTTTCAAATCCTGTCCAGAATTGCGAATTTCTATGAAAATATTGACTAGCTATAAATATAGCTATTTATAGCTGATTATAGCTAAGGTAGGGTAGGCTAGCCTGGTGTAGCTATTAATAGCTACATATAGCTGTTTATAGCATAGGTCTTCAACCATTCAGATATCGCAGACCAAATCGAAACTTTCCGGGAAGCCCACGGGAAAATAACTTATGTTGAGGTATTTAAAATTGTAGGAAGAGAGAGAATCAAGATTTAAAGAATTTCTTGTGACTTCTAAGTGTAGTGACTTCTAAATCATCTACTAATTATATCTAATTTATAGTGACTTCTTTAATAGATGGCCAACGAGACCTCGAGTTGAATTAAATAGGGACAAAAACGATTGAAGACTTATTTATTCTGAAATTATTTCTTTCGTTAATTATAAATTTTAATTAGTTCTGAAATCATTTTTTCCACCAATTCTGAAAAAATTTCTAATTAATTCTTTTTATCTGAAACCTTTTGAAGTGATTCTATAATCAATTATTTCGATTATTGTGAAATCTTTCCTCAATATTTTGAAATTATTTCTTCCTCGATATTTTAAAATTGGTCCCTTTTCAATATATCTTGGAATTATTCCTATCGGTAAATTTTAAAATAATTTTCTTTCAATAATGCCGCCAAAGAAAAAAGAAATTGATCAACTATAAAGAAGACTGACTGATGGCACAAGAAGAGTATAAATGCCGTGGAAATCGAACGATTTAAATTGAGGATGAAATCGGTTATGAATTTTACATCTGATTTATTATTGATTTCAATATGCGATTTTTAGGATTTTATATTCGAATTAAGATTTAATATTCGATACATGATTATATGATTGATTTCCGATTTATTAGGTAGATTGTGATATTGCAATTAATTTTATTCTTAGATTATGATTTTATAGTTATGATTGTAATGTATGTTTTTTTATAAATAAATTGCCAGAGGTATGTATATCCAGCCCGTGAGGACAATGAGCCGACATTGCCATATGGAGATTACTTTAACCTCGGCTTCAACATTACAAGGGGGTGCCAAAATGCGTGCTTGCGCCGGCTGACCAAGCATCTAGTGGCGGTCCTGCTTGAAGAGATCCACGGCAGGGGATCCATTGTAGAATTATGGAAAGTAATGTGTTTGGAAAAAGAAAACATTGGGAAAAAAAATAATATAAATAAATTACTTGAAAATTTATAAATTTTAATTAAATTTGCTCGCAGAAACACCGCAGCACCGTTGGTAGACTGCAGCAGCAATATTGTTATGAGATTTGTCAAAAACTCTACTTGTGTATGGTGAAATCTCTTGATAAGAGTATAAAAAGTTGCTTTAGTTCTATTGCAGTCCACAGTAGATGGCACTGCTGTCGCATCACTTTTACTAGTACTGGATAGAATGTCTTCTATTGTTCGAGAGCATTCTCGCTGATAGATGGCTGAAGTTTCTGCTGCTATAAATTGCGGTCTGTGACACACACCTAGATTTCCGGGGAGGGCCCACGACTAAAAGTATTTGGGAACAAGTGCGCTCTTGACCATTGTATAAAAATGGTCGAAACACTAATTGTTGCTCATTAGTCGTGCGTATGACTGAGCCTTCCACTCACGAAAAAGGAATTAACCAGGCTGCGGACTTCCATGGTTTGAGAACCACACGGTGCCTTGTGAGTCCTAATTCGGCCTTTATCTATCTCATCATCCGTTCTTCGTAGATCAGCGGTTCTCAACCTTTTCAGACTTGTGGAGCCCTTTTTGGTGTATAATTTTTATGGTGCACAACACGGGCCCTTGGGTGTTTCCCTACGATAAATTTTGTTTTTGCACGGCAGAGAAATATGAAAAATAGAATCTTCGAGGGCAAAATGTGGACCGCGGGCGATTCGTTGAAAACCCCTGCTATAACTGCCCATACTATAACGTTAAACTCCTCTCGATACAACGATACCTTTTACTACGATATTTTTGGAGGAGATTTCGAAACTGCTCTACACACAACGATGTTTTTCATATTTCGCTCGAAATCACCATCTGTATATTTTTAAATTCCTCATTACAAGTTCTTGTTCTTTCGGGGATGTTTAATAACATTACTATTTAACAATATATGCTGCCGTGAAGCTACTTCTTGGGTTGTCCATGAAAGTGTTGTTCAGTAAATCCCTCTACAGTGTAAAGCAACTAAATTAGTTTTATTCATCAACTAATCAATTAGAATTTTTTGTTGTGAATAAATACTTATAAAAAGCATTTTATGGTACAGGGTGGGCAAAAAAGTCCGTAGAAACTTTAAAAATTCGTAAAAACCGGAAAAATAACCGAAATGAAAACCGGTTTGCAGGCTTGGCATCGCTAGATCACGGCAACTTTTTGAGACAGGAAAAAAAATAATAACTCAAAAAACAGCCGATAGCTGGGTGCTGACGTACACGTCATAGAAAAGATACGAAAGTAACGAAGAGAATGCCTCCAAACCGTTTATTACAGCAGTATGTGTTCCACATGACCACCACCACCACCACCACAGGGGATAATACGTTGCATTCACCAACACCAAGCTTTATCCTTCGCACTCAGCATCCTCGTTCACATACAAGGTTTACAACGGTGAACTATTGTGGATTAGGAGCGCAGTTTCTTATAACCGTCTCATTTGCATATTTCCACCGAAGTCGCTCGTACCAGTGCCACCTATAGGCTGTTTTTTGAGGGTTTTTTCCAGTCAAAAAAATTCCCGTGACCTAGCGATGCTAACCCTTCAATCCGTTTTTTATTTCGGTTATTTTTCTGGTATTATGAATTTTTAAAGTTTCTACGGACTTTTTGCCCACCCTGTATAATAACAACACCATAAATTCGGAAAAGATGTCATTAGCAGCATAAATTTTGTAGTGACCGATGAATATATTCAAGGTAACAAAATTATTATCATACTGTAAGAACAATATATATGCTTATTATTATATATACTATTTGAAAAATTAGATTGGTTAATCAGATGATTCATGGATATAAATACGAGAAACAGCGTCAAGTTAGGATTCCTACCGTCACCTGTTGAATAAGAACAAAACTGTTATAATTTCGATAATAAAATGGTTGTTGGTTCCAATCCGATGTGCTGCATGAAAATTAACATCCTGTGATATGGAACTATATTTTTTTTATTTCTATGCGCGTACCGGTATGAATTCTATGCGCCGTGATATCGGTCACTATATTTCTATGTTTGCAGCAAAATATAGTCCTGCAACAAACATAAACACCGATATATTGGCGCATGAAATTTATACCAGTATGCAGCATAAAAATTTAAAATTTATAGTTTCCTATCACATGTTCATTTTTATGCTACACATCGGTTTAAAATCCAACAACCATTTCATTTTAAGAACTATAACAGATATAGTTTTGTTTTTTGTCCAATAAGTAATAGCAGGATTTCCAGCGCTCAGGCAATATATTCATACGCATTTCTCTGCCGTACAAAAATAACATTTATCGTATGGAAACGGCACCCCCCCCCCCCCCAGTATTCACCTATTCATTTTTTTTCTTCATTAATTTGATTTCACTGAATCTTCGATTAGCGTAAAAAAAGCCGGGACAAACAGCTATTTCGGAAAATGTTTCGAGATAGTGCATTTATTGATCAAAAAACCGGGACGTCTGAAAACCTATCCTAAGATGAATGTCTATTTTTGTTTTCACCGGAAGAGGATTTTTTATGGGCCTTTCTCGAAAGTTTCCCGGTTAATAATTAATTAATCGAGGTTTCAAGAAAATCTCGTAAAAATCCTGGCTTGGTGACCCGCTGAAGGTTCTAGCCTATGAGCCCAGTTGCAGTATATGACGGCCTACTATTTCGGGCTGCCACTAACGCGAACAATGATTCTTCCTTTCATTTACACTCAGAACTTTCCGATTTTTTAATTCAAATATTTCAGCGAATATTGCACTTATAAACATGGAATATTTTGGTTTCCTTCAGGGGAGGCGAAGCAACAACTAACGGATGATGACATAAACTCCGAATTATAGGACTTACAAGGAACCCTTCATACCAGTGGTTCTCAAACTTTGGAAGCCCCAGCCCGGTTAATTTTGCGAGTGGAAGTCTCAGTCATACGCACGACTAATGAGCAACAATTGGATCAAAATGAAACAGTGCATCATTCACGGCCCAGTTTGACTGATGTCAAGGCTCGGTACCGGGCCGCGGCCGGGCTGTTGAGAAAAACTTCTGTATACCCTCCGAAAGTGTTCATGGAGTTGCCGTGAAGCTACTTTCTGTGTGGTACATAATAGTATTGAGTGAGAAACCACTTTACAGTTTGAAACAAACTAAATGAATTCCATTAATCAAGTTATCAACTAGAATTTTTTGTTGCGAATAAAATACTCAATTCAGGAAGAGATGCACAACAGCATAAATTTCATGGTGCCTGATGACAGTGACTCTCGAAAGTATTAATTTTGTGTGTGTATCGCCTCTCGAAATAACGATAATCCCTCTACAACGACATTTGTTTTTCATGGTCCTCAATGTATCGTTATATCAAGATTTCACTGTATACGGAGTCAGATGCTTTTATTTTTTTTTCCTTTTGATTTTATAGTCGTTCCCTCGTTTGATACGATTTCAATAGCGAACGTGCCGCCTCATCTTTTCTTTCGCGCTGCAATAATGGTTTAGTGTTCACTCAGGCCTATCGGCCAGTCAAATCACAACAGGCCACAACACTACAACATGGACAGAAAAAAAAAAATAAAAGAAAAATCGTTCCAGGTTATGATACAGAAAAGAGAGAGAAATGATGATGACGGTCCGAAACCGGCCACCGAAACTGTTCCAATTCTCGTATAAAAAGGATCAGCTCTTCCTTCATCCGTAGTTAATGCAATACGAGGATTTCATGTGAAAAGATCCAAATCTCTCTCTGGAAAATTATTATATCACATTCCGTGCTTTTATTGTAGCGCCATTTTCCGAAAATATTTTGCTTACCGCCAAAACGACCAAAGAATATGAATTTCAAATTGGTAGGTGGAGAAGAAAATTTCCTCTTTATTCTAATATAATTCTACATTTATTCGTATCCAATATCTATAAAAATATTTTTCTAGAATATTTTAAAATAATTCAGTGCTATTTATATTACAGCACATTTACGTGTATTTTTATTTCCTCTTTGTGATAATTTTTGGAACTGAGTCAATAATTTTGGTGACAGTTCTAAAATACCTAATATTTTAATATTAGATCCCCTTGGGTGTAATATTTGGAATGCAATATCTGTTTAGTATCTGTTCTGAATGTGATGTGCTTGTGTTTAATAAATTTCAAAAAAAAATTTAATGTGTATAAGAAAGCCCTTGATTTTGTTGAAGCCCTGAAAATTTGGAAAAACTGTTCGTTAAAGGTATTTTTCATTTTAAGATATACCGGGTGATTATGTAATTTCTCTTGCCGCTTTTCACTGGCGAACCGTTTATCCTAGAGGCGCACTTTCAATTAGAAAATGTATCCAAATAACATGCAAAACTCAGAAAAGTCATCCACGTTTCAAGGGGGGGTGTATAGTTATTAAAATAGAAATGTTAACTTTTTTATACGGACAACCTGCTTGTA